>NC_051309.1:44600013-44900205 GCF_015220235.1 Choloepus didactylus | reverse complement strand
CAGCATCTTTCACATCACTCTATTTTCTTTTCTTTTCAGTACTTATTATGCCCTGCAATTATCTTCTTTATATATTTTCTTCTCATTTCTTCACAGTGGAGCATACATTCCATGTGAGCAGGGAACCTTGGTTATCTTGTTCATTCTGCTTCTCTAATGACTGGAATGTGTCTAACACATCGTGGTGGTTTGGAGCTGTATGTACCCCAATAAACATGTTCTTAAATCTAATCCATTCCTGGAGTGTGAACCCATTTTGATGAGGTTACTTCAGAAAAGGTATGGACTAGCCCAATAACGATAAGTTTTAATCCTGTTACTGGAGTCCTTTATAAGGGGAATGAAATTCAGACAGAAAAAGAGAAAGCCATGAGAAGCAAGAAGCTGAAAATCACAGAACCTGGAAGAGAATGGAGAGGTCAGGAGAGGCAGCCATGTGCCCTGCCATGTGACAGAGGAGCCAAGGATCACCAGCAGCCAGCCCAGGATGCCAGTCTTCAGGAAGAAAGCATCATCTTAACAACATCTTGATTTGGACTTTCTTTCAGCCTCAAAACCATGAGCAAATAAATTCCCATAGTCTAACTTGAGCCATTTTGTGATGTTAGCTTCAGCAGTACCCCCAAATTAAAACACATACAGTAACTGCTCAGTAAATATTTGTTGAATGAATGAGTGAAAAATGGCAGGGACATGGGGGAAGGTGATGGAAAAGTATTGCCCAAAGAAAATAATAATGCTCAAGTAAAGGAAGAAAGTAAAAGGGAAGAAAATAGGAAAAAGAAAAACAAAAGGGAAGATTGATAGAAAGACAGGATAAAGAGGGGAAAGAAAGCACAGGGAAGTAAAGGGGACAGAGAAAAGAAGAAGAGACAAAAATAGAGAGAAAGGACCAAGAAAAGAAGGACAAAAGGAAGATGCTTCCATAATTAGAAGAAACTATGTCCCTGTTTGACTTTTCCCCTGATGGGTTGCTTTCTTTACCTTTGCACTGAAGTCACCTTCTTAGATGCTCATTGTCACATCTCAGGTATGCATTTAGCAAGCTTTAATGAGAGTAATACCTAAGAGAACATTCTGTCTAATTGCATTTTATAGATGAAGACACAGGAGCCTACTGAGGCAAAGGAATTTGCCTAAGATGACAGATCCTGAAAAGCAGCAGATCCAGGGCTAGAACTCAGATTTCCTGAGAGCCAGTTTGTTGTAGATAAGCAATAAAGTGACATGACTTCTGAATTTCTAAAATTTACTGGTCTCAAAATTCTCCTGGTTTAGTAACATGCTGATTTTAAGGGACTCTTAAAAAAAACAAACAAACAAAAAAAAAAACAGCTGCTGACACCATCAATGTAAACTTTCCTTCACTCTCCAAGAATAATTACCTATGATGTTTCACAATTACTATTGTTTCTGGTTACTTGCCACCCAAGTGAAACTTTGAATGTGAGATGAGGCAGAACCCAAAACAGTTTCCTAAAATGAACAATGATTTATAGAGGCTGGATTTAGGTACAGTAATAAATGGAGCATGTGATGACTAAGATGAGCTTTATGGTGGTTTTCATGTTCAAATACCCTAGTTTTTATTCTGTTATTTTTGCTCTTCACTTAAATTTTTCCATAAGAAATATTAAAAGAATGATACATTGACAGCAGAGAAGTAATTTTAGATAATCAATCTTGACTGACTCTATTATTCCCAGTCATGAAACATAAAGTCCAGTTTAAACCCCAAACTTTATTTCATTCAGTAGTTTCAATTTTTCTCCCAATTATTTCTCCCCATCATTTTTTTAAAACCAAGATTGGCAGATAGCTCTGAATCTTGGCTTCTCTCTCTTTTCTGTTATTCCACATGATAAAACAACCTCAAAAGTAATCAAAAGGAGAAGAGTAGCCAATCCACAGACCCTATCATTATAATTAAGCTCATTATTTAGGCAAATTCATGTCAAATATTGTTTGACTAAAATGGAAAATGTTTTATATAAATTGGTAGGGTCTGAAGAACTTTTCAACTATAGTAAATTTATCTTTGCCATCTTGTAAGGTCATTGCATCTCATTACTCTGGTCATGAGCTATTTCTTCATAGAGAAGTACACTGCCTTTTCTTTCACTATAACATTCTGCCCCAAGAATTCTTTGGCCCCAAACAAATGGCCAAAGATCCATCTTTGAAGAACTTGATCACTGACACATATGAGAAAACAGTTACAAATGTAAATGAAGAAGAGATTTCTCCATAATCTATTGCATTCCTTACATAAGAAACAGAATTTAGATGTGTTTACCTACTTTGCAGTCTTCCAAGAGCCTATTCAAAAGCCCAATTGGAGCCAATAAAAAGTCTTTGTCTATCACACACAGATTCCGTGCATATTTCTCTCGTCTCCCTATTGGGCGTCACTTAACATTTTCCTCCTTCTATTTAAAATCCTAATTCTAATAAACATGATTTTTGCATTTCCAAAAAGTATGTTTGAAGAATGAAAACAACGCATGGAGGGAAGGCCCATGTGTCTTGTTTTGAGAGCTTGATTTCTACCCTCACGTTTTTATTTTATTAGGTATGCCCAATTCTCTGCCTGTTAGACCTTATAAATCATCAGGAAACTGCAAATCAAACCAAAAAGGGGTTTCCCCTAAACATAAATCATACATTACTTACTTGACTGTTACTCTGTTTGATGTATCCTGGAGGTCACTCGGGTCAAAAAGTTGAGATTCTTTAAGGCCAAGCTCTTTACAACCTCTCAAGAATAGGATGATATTGTCCTGGAATGAAGAAATCAATTCCAAGTCTACGTTATCTTAGATTATCTCTATGAACCAGCCCCTCCCCTTTAACAGTCCAAATTGCTGGCGAGATGGCAGTGATGCAAGCAGCTGGACTTAGGTATAAATGATGGCATGGTGTAGAGTAAACGTAGACTTTGTTAGGAAATGTCAGAGTAAACAGATGCTCCAGACTTCTAAATTCACAATCATACCAAATTCATTTGTTTCCCTTTACACTGATACATTTGTATAAAACTGCACATGTAGTGCAACTGAAAAAGTTAATTAAGCATCCTTTGTGGGAACAATGCTTAAAAACCAGGCATTCCTAATTGTTTCTTTGTCCATATATTATTGCCCAGTTTCTGGTTCAAAATTGCTCCCCAGGTCTCATCTTCAACAAGTTTTTCTTTTTACCTGATCTTCTAAAGTACGTCCTTTAGCAGTGGGTTTTGATGAATAACATTAAATGCATTAAATAAAAAAAATCTAGACTAAATTGTGAGGGGCAAGAAGAGTGACATGGAAAGCTTTTGAAAATTATACAAAAGATCTTCCTTAAAGTGAAAATTTCTTTAGTAGGTACAAATTGATTTTGAATTGGCAGAGCGGCAGATACAATTGATAGCTAAGGAGGGTTCTGGTCTTCATCTTGTTTATTCATGAAGAGTAAACAAATGACTCTGGGAGGGATTGCAAATTGTGGGGTCCTCCTTTTGGAGCTCCAGGGTATCAGCCAGCAGGTTTGTTGGTTATATGCCTCTAATTGTCCTGCTAGTTGAAAGACTTCTGTTGGTGTCAGCTGACACCACTAGTCAGTGAAAACCACAGGGCAAGAATGACAAAGGTCAGCTCTAGAACCCAGATCTATCTGAATGCTTTAAGAAAGATGCCACAAAGATCTGAAGTGATGATGATGATGGTAATCGAGTCATATATTCAACAAAGTGAACAGGAAAGATAATACAGTTGATTGTCATCATCTGTGGATTCCGTATTTTTGAATTCACCTACTCGCTAAAATTTATTTGTAACCCCCAAGTCAATTCTTGCACTGCTTTCCTGGTCATTCACAGACACATGCAGAGTGGCAAAAAATTTGTGTTGCCCAACATGCATGTTCCCAGTTGACTTTGAACAAGGCCTTCTTGTTTCAGCTCTCATACTGCAAACAAGTGCCCTTTTGGGGATCTAGTTAATGCCAAGTTTTTCACAATTTTGGACTTTTTGTTGGTGAGTTTGCTGTTTAAAATGGCCCTCAACCATAGTGCTGAAGTGCTGTCTAGTGTTTGTAAATGCAAGAAGGTTCTGCTGTGCCTTATGGAGAAAATACGTGTGTCAGGCATGAGTTACAGTGCTGTGAGCCATGAATTCAGTGTTAATGACTCAACAACATATGTTAAATAAGGTGCTGTTAAACAGAAACACACATAAAACAAGGTTATAGATTGATCAGTAGATAATGTGACCAGAGGCTCGCAGGAAACTCACCCTGTATTTACCCTGGGAGCAATGAATCAATGTTTCCTAATTCAATGTTGGTGGTGACTCTATGGAGCATACCTACCACGAATAACAATAATCAACTGTGCTTCCCAATGACCCAGGAGGATAGGCAGAATTCTAAGATGATCCCCAAGATTCCCACCACCCGGCGTACATACCCAAACAATCCTCTCCCCTTCAGTGAGAGTGGAACCTATGAATATGATGGTATATAACCTGGTGATCATGTTACTAACCAGCTGACTCTGAGTTAATCAGAAGGAGATTATCCAGTTGGGCCTGACCTAATCAGGGGAGCTTTTAAAAGATGAGGAAATCAGAGAGATGCACTACCACTATAGCTTGCGATGAGTTCTAAGGAAATGAATTCTGTCAACAACAATGTGATCTTGGAAGAGACTTAGAAGAGGCTCAGAGGAGACGTCCTCCCAAGCCATCACCTTGATCTCAGTCTTGCAAGACCTGAGCAGAGAAACCAACTATGTCATGCTTGGACTTCTGACCTACAGAAACTGTGAGATCATAAATGGGTGTTGTTTTAACATACCAAGTTTATGGTAAATTGTTATGAAGCAATTGAAAATGAATACACCCAGGCTCAAAACAACAAGAATAGCAAGAATTGCCAACCTTATATATAGCCCTTATTATACGCCAGTATTCTTCTAAGACTTTATACATATTAACTTATTTAATCCCCATAGTACCTTATGAATTAGGTACTAATATTTTCCTCATTTCACAGATGAGGCAGCTGAGGAACAGAACAATTAACAACCTTGTCCAAGGTCACATGGCTAAAAACAGTCCCTGTTCTTAATCACTGTGCAATCCTGCTGTCATCTATGACTCTACCTTCCCTTATTAGATCCAATTGATTGTTCCCTCAATATTCAATAAAAATTTAGCATTTACTATGCACAGGTCCTACTCAAAAATGCATGATTACTCTCACAATTGCCCCTTTTTTCTAGATCCACTGCTGTCACTCAGGTTTTCCCTGGAAACTCCACAGCCAACCTGCTCTTTATGCCCTCCAACTTGCCTTCATAAATATATGTTTCTTCAGTTCTAGTCAAACTAGACACTAATGTGAACCCAGGTATATATATATATATATTTTCCCTATCTCTTTTCATTTCTGAAGGCCCAATTCATGTATGAAATACTCAATTTTCTTCTTTTTTCAAGACTGTCAGTTTGTCCTCATTTAGAAACTTGTCTCATATAGTCCTATTCCATCTATTTTTGTCATTGTATGATTGTTTAATATTTCACATGTGTATGCTTTATATTCTTAAGGCATTATAATGTTCATTAAAGGCAGGAGTTGTGGCTTATACCTTTTTATAGCCCCCAGAAAAATCCAGTAGTTACATAATAAAGGTTTTGTGGCTCAAGTAGTGAGAAGAGATAGAGAGATGTGAATGTCGTTACTATGGTTTTTTCTTGTGTCCCTAGATAGCTGACTAAACCAGGAAAATAACCACCAATGCCAATTACTTATACCTGTATCTTTCAAGATGTTTCATGCCCAACACATTTGCAAAGGTCTGTCCACTGGGCAATATTTCTGCCTGTAACTGGAGTGGCTATTCTACATTGTGTTGGGCTGGGGAGAGTGTTAGGAAGGAAATTTGGCCACAGAGCTTAGCCATGTCTTCCCACCAGCTTTATCCATTATTTAGGTGGTTTTCTGATAGCCATTTCCCTTACTCATGAATCTTATTTCTCAACTGGTTTCAGATTCAAAATGGTAGGAGCCATCTATTATGTATTGGTTCTCTCAGAGCCTAGTATATGTGATTTATTTCCATATAGATGAATCAGGCAAATAGTAGACATTCATTGTTTTGCCAGTCAGCATCAACTGCTTTTCTGATGGCAAGAATACTCCTAGTCCAAGAGTTTTGGGAGATTGTGGACTCCACCTGGCTCAAGGAGATGGAGCATCTGACCAAGGCTAAACCAGTGATTGGTTCATAGATGGACTCATATTCTATTTTAGAAGAGCAAGAGGGAACATATCCCAGGATTTGTATAAGAGCTATCAGAAGCAATACTGCCCCAACTGCCAGACTAGAGTTGGATACGGTGAGACTGAAGTTGCAGCCAGGCTTGAGAAAAGAGCCAATCCCAAACAGCAAAGTCAAGTGATGGACCCTGAGGAAGTCATTAAGTCAAGTCACATCCAAGACCAACCTGTTTGTGGAATTTTCTGTAACATGAGACAATATAGTCAATATTTTGCTTAAGCCAAAAAAATTTTTGTCACTTGTAACTGAAAGATTCCTAATGAATTAAAAAATTAATATCCTTTCCCTCAAATTTGCACTCTACACAATTACCCCCAACAATTCCAACTCAGAACTGGCCTCTAATTTGCACACATGTTAAATCTCAGTCCACACTCAATTGTAATTTGAACACTGACGCACCATGCAGCATCCTTGGTGTATAGCAATAATGAGAAACAGTCCTTACCCATGAAGGTGGTTCAAATCCCTAAGAAAACACAGAGGATCAAGAAAGCTTTCTTTGATAATATCACCACACCTAAGTCTTAACGATGAGATAAGAATCGACCTAAGTGATGTGGAAAAGAGCAGAAGAATCCAGCCAAGCAAAGGATGAAGATGTGAAGCAGCATGGTGCATATGAGGAACTCAAGCAGAAAATCTGAGGCAGGTGCCAATGGAAGATGAGGCTGTGGAGGCAGAGGCTGGTCTCAGAGGGTCTTAATGGCCATGAAGGCAGGTCATGGGAGCCACCGAGGGACTGCCATCTGAGAAGTGACTGTCCAGGTTTGCAGTAGAAGTAGATTGTTAGGGGAGAGGGGAAGGTGGACAAAGTAGAAGAAGGATTTAAGAGGAACAAGACAGGTGACAAGGACACCAATAAAGAGATACTATATCTCTTCCTGTCCCCTGATGGAGAGTGCCTTCAACCCAGAATGTTTCTTCTTCTGTGTAAGGCCCTGGACCTCTTCAGCAGGCAAGATACACCATCATTCACAAGACCTCTGCTGGATGACAGCAAGCTGGTCAGGACCGAGTCTGAAACCCTTGCCAGTCTCTCCTTCGATCACTTTTCCATGTTGCTTTAATTATCAAATTTCTCCTTGGAGTCTTTATATCTTCCCTCCCATTCCCATAGATTTACAGTTTTCTGCTTTCTCAGCCATACATTTTTTTCAATGATTAACTTTTTCCTAAGGAGAAAAGAAAATGAAAGGAAGGAAAATGATGGGTGAAAAATATATGTAATTTTAAAGACTACCCAGCTTTTCTATGTGTTGACTGATTACTATGTTATTAAATGTAAATGTAACATATTTCCTTGTAAAATATATTATTTTGTCCCACTATTTCAGTTGTTGGAAATAAATTGTTTTAGATTCATTTTCAGTTCTTTTAAAAACTAATTTTGTGATCACGTGAACATATCCATTTATCTCTGAACATAACTACACTGATCATTCCAGTGCTACCTTCTTCCGGATCCACCCCAGTCTTACAGAACATGGCTTCTTCCTGGTACCCAGGCCTCAGAAATGGGTCAGAAGTGGGCCTCCCCACTTTCCAGAGACAGCAAAACCAGGAGCTCCTTCTCCCTGGAATTTTGCTTTTCTGTGAGTGAAGAAGCAATACTAATATGAGGAGCACATAGGGATGTTTCTTTGATACATTTACATATAAAACGGTTGGTTAAAAAAGGAGGGCTAAAATCAGTACCTAATCTATCATTACCAGAGTATTTAGAAGCACATGTTGATAAGAAGAATTGCTACACTAAGATCTGACTGAAAAACTGGGAAAATATTTTGCCAATATGAGAATCAACTTAAAGTTCACTACTGATCTTTTTAAAATGGCTTTTCTTTTTACTTTACTATTCTTAAGTAAAAAAAAAAGCAGGTTATAAATCAGGCTTTAGATTTCTGTAGACCATTTGGTGAGTTATGTCAGGCATTTAAAAAAATACACTAAATATTTGTAGCTTACATTTTATTGAGAATTTACCATGTGTCTGGTCTGCTCTAGGAATGTATGTGGATCATCTCTTTTAGTTTCAAAACAGCCATGCAAAGTGACTGCTGTTGTCTCTATTTTACAAATAAGCAGTTAGGGCACAAAGTACCATATGTGGTCACACAGTTACTAAGTCTGCCTCCCAATTAACACATTGAAAGGAAATGAGGTTTCTCCTGACATGAAAAATCTAAGTCTGAAAAGGTATAATTCCTTTTCCCCATCACTCCAAATTTTCAGGTGCCTTATACATTATTCTGCTTTCCTGAAATTTTAATTCTTTTTTTTCCTTGCCTTTTCTTTCTCTATGATTTTCTAACCAGCACCCTCCCCCGCCAACACCTCCCCCCCCACCCCCCGCCCAAAACACACACCTTTGGCTATTTGGCTCTGAGGTTCTAAAAGACACCACTGGCTCTAGCCTTTGAGCAGTCTTTCAGGGCAATACTTTCAAAAATGAGTGCACTCTAGCCTCTTTGTTGCTCAGATGTGGCCCTCTCTCTCTAGCTAAGCCACCTCAGCAGGTTATCTCACTGCCCTCCCCACTAAGTAGGACCTGACTCCCAGGGGTATAAATCTCCCTGGCAACGTGGGATATGATTCCTGGGGATGAATCTGGACCTGGCATCAAGGGATTGAGAACATCTTCTTGACCAAAAAGGGGGTGTGTGAAATGAAACGAAATAAAGCTTCAGTGGCTGAGAGATTTCAGACGTAGTCGAGAGGTCACTCTGGTGGGCATTTTACTGTATTGGAATAGCTAGAAGTAAATACCTGAAATTATCAAACTCCAACCCAGTAGCCTTGACTCTTGAAGACGATTGTTTAACAGTATAGCTTACAAGGGGTGACAGTGTGATTGTGAAAACCCTTGGGTAGAAGAATGGGGACAAAGACTGAATGAAAAATAGGGTGGGATGGGAGGGGTGGGGATGATTTGGGTGTTCTTTTTTACTTTTATTGCTTATTCTTATTCTGTTTCTTTCTGGTGTAAGGAAAGTGGTCAAAAATAGATTGGGGTGATGAAGGTATAACTACAAGATGGTACTAAGAACAGTTGATTGTATACAATAGATGATTGTATGGTATGTGAATATATCTCAATAAAACTGAATGTAATAAAAAAAAATGAATGTACTCTTAACTTCCAATTCCACATTTCAGGGACAATAAGTAAAGCCTCCAAGAATTAATAAGTCACCCCTAAACAAAAGACAGTGACTAGTAGAGATGTTCACATGTATGTTTTCTAGAGAATGTGAGTATTTTTCTGATACTTGGAGAAGACTCTGAGAGGTTTTTGACCAGAGGAAAGTAGAAGATGGGTCAAAGTGCTTTCTAGGAATCATTTTGGACCACAATCAAGGAGCAGATCTGTGACCACCACACAGTCCCATAAGAGGTGCCTGACTGTAGTGCCCCAGATTTCTCAAGAAAGGCAAGGGGGTGCTCTCCCTCTATGTGTTCCTGATGGACACAACCACCATTGAATGCCACACTTTCATTCAGCACATGAACCACAAACACAAAAGCACCATGCTGCCAGGCAGCCTGAACCATTTGGGCTAGAAGATTTAAATGACTGCAAATCTCCTTCCAGCTCCAGGCTGCAACCTAATGATGCTGGAGTGGGGCCAGGCCCCTGTCAGGAGAAAAGCCAGAAGGAAGAGCCACCCAGCCAAGAGCTAACGAGGGCAGCAACCAGAGCAAGCAGGAAGGACTGTGCCTTTAATTACGTAAAACGCATCCTGTAAATTCCCACCAGCCTTGTTCTTCACACTGAGATTTTTCCACGGTTATAATTCCAAGCAAAGCCCACATTTTAGTGATTTATATTTGGAAGCCAAGCAATATAACAGTATCTCAATCTCAAGGGAGAAATAGGGGATGCTGGTGTACGACAATGCCTATTATATTTGGCCCTTACTACCATGGTATTACAAACCCATTAAGACGTGGTAATACTTTTAAAAATGTTTTTAAAGTACTCTTTAAAAGAGTCAATGTCATGAAATAACAAAAAAAGGAGATTAAAGAGACATGACAACCAAATGCAATACATGAACTCTGATTGGATCCTAGCTCTGAAAAGAAAAGAAAAAGGCTATACAAGTCACATTCAAATATGGACTGCATATTGGATGATACTATTGAATGAATGTCAGTTTTTTTAGGTATGATGATAGTATTGAGGTTATGTAAGAGAATGCCTTTATTTTTACAGGGTACATATGAATTATTCAGGAGTCAGTTATCATAAAGTCTGCAGTTTACTTTCAAATGGTTCAGGAGAAAAAAATCTGTGTGTGTGCGTGCGCATGCATGCATGTATGCACGTGTATGCATGTCTGTCAGTGGAGAGAGAAACAGCAATATGACAAAACACTTGTAACTGGTGAATCTAGATTAGGGTTAACAAACTTTTCCTGCAAAGGGCTAGATAGTAAATCTTTTAGGTTTTGTGGGCCATATGTTGGTCTCTCTCGAAATGACTCAACTCTGCTGTTGCAGCCAGTCAATACATAAATGAATGGGAATGCCTGTATTCCAAGAAACTTTATTTACAAAAGTAGGCATTGGGCTGAAATTTGGCCTATACCAACCCTGCTCTAGGTGAAGGATTTTCAGGCATTCATCATGCCATTCTTTTAGCTTTTCTGCACATTTGAAAATTTTCCAAATAAAAAAAAAATGTTGGGGAAAGTATTTAAAATTTATAAAATTGTATTCAATTATGTAGGGTTGTGATTTCACTGGCAAAACCGATTTCACAACCACTGCAAAAAGTCACTAAGATAAATGCTCGAGTGCTATTGATGGAAAGTTACCATTTCTGGCTCACTGGAAAGGACTGTAACATGATTCTCAATTTAACACAGAGCATAACACAAAGTTCCTCAAAGAGTCTATTCTGTGGTAGACTAATATTAATATATGGATTTGTACAGCTGTTTATATAACAATCGTGAATTAAATTCTCCTTGCTCACGGCCCAGTGGTTTCCCATTTTGTAAATCTGTGGGCCTGCCTTGTATATGAACATTCCCCAGGGGTGTAGACTGAAGCTTGATCTGGGCCTCTTACTCTGAAGAAATCCTTGTACCTCCTTCCCTTCCCTTCTCACTCCAAAGGCAAGACAAGGACAAAACCCGGGACAGTCTCTACCCCCGAATGTATCAGAGTCCTGACACATAGTAGGTGTCCCCTAAATATCAAATTAAATTCAATCAAATACTATGTGCTAGGTACTGCTCTTGGAACTTACAGCAATGAAGAAAACAACAAAATTCCTTACCCTCATGGGACTGACATTCTAGAAGGTAAAATAACAAGGCTTTATTACAAAAATCTTATCATCCATCATTAGTCTTCATGATCTGTCAGCTAGCTAGAGTTGTTCAAGATACACATAAACAGAGATCTGACCTCAATTTAAATGATGCAAATGAGAGAAGAACAAACATATCAAGTAGCGTAACATCATAGATTTTGTGTCCAAAGAACTTGAATTAGAATCCCAGCTTTGTCCACTATTAGATACACGGCACTGTGCATAGTTTCTAACCTTTCTCTTCCTGGAATCTCTAGTTTGTAAGGTAAGAGATATGAACAACATTGCAGGGATGTCAAGATTAGAGAAAAATACATTAAGATTATGACCCAGAGTCTGGCACCTTCCGGGCACTCATTATATGGACGTTATTATCATGACATCCTTGTCTACTCAAGTCAAGAACAATGGAGAGGTGAGATGAACCACAGTTTATTCATCCAGGAAAAACAGACACAATGTGTACTTACAGCACCTGCCAGTTACCTGGGAGTAGCTGATGCTTTTATTATTGTGGGTGTCGTTATTCACCACCAACTGGGCAGCCTCAAACTTAGGAGCAGGCTGTGTGCCAAAGTCCTTTTGCAAGCTGGTTGCTTTTAAGTCATTATTTGTAATTATCCCACAGAAATAGTCCTTGCATGGTGGTTCCCAGTTCAGGTCAGAAAAGCCTACTTAATCCAAAATATACCTGAAGGGAAGTACTAACTGCATAATGGAAACTAACCACTATGTAGATTAACATTTCAGTGGGAAAATGTATTGAGGAGTGCCAGGAGCACATCTCCTTTTTGCTCCTGGGGATCGAGGTTTCCAAGGGCTTCAAGCCACAGAAGAGACTGCCTTAGCAGTGCCTAGGAGGGAGGGGGACGGGGGTGGAAGGGTGATGGGTGGGATTAGCAATCAGGCCAAGTTCCTTACTTGATCAGGCCTCTCTCCTTCAGAAAGCAAGCAAGAACCTGTTTGCTATCTTTCCCTCTCTCCAGCTATCATTTCCAATTGGAAAGGAGTCTCTCCTTTTCCCTGATCCATTGCAGAATGGCATGCAGCTTTCTGCAGTTAGTGGTTCTATATAAACCTGGACGGAACGAGAAGTTCACTTCTGTACCCAATCTCCTGGCCTTTATTTTCTTTACTGCCAGTAGGGAAAGATCAACATGATGGTGGATATGAAGTTCACAGAAATGGAAGGTAATGCTCATTTGGGTTTCAAATAAAACCAGGCATCTATGCTGCTAGGTATTTAAAATGCACTGTATATAGAACACCCATATAATTTGCAGTTTCCATATACAAAAAGACTAGGTAGAAATACATGACAATGTTAGCTGGGATTATCTCTGTCGATTTTATTATTTTAATATCCTTTTATAATAAATATTTGCTTTAAAAATCTTAACAAGGATTAAGATATCTCAAAAAGATTTGCAGCTAGTCAGAGAAGACCCAGATCAACTAACACTAACTTCACTTTTCTATTCTACCTAAAAGGCTTTTTATAAGCATGGTTTTTGTTTGGCTTTCTAAATTTGAAGCAAACACACTTTCACAGAAATGCAATTATGAAATTCAGAACTTAAGGACTACATTACCAAAATATCTATAGGAACTTACCCCCAAATTAATAGCATTTGGGGATTTCCTGTACCTGCCGTGTGTTCACAGTTGCTGCTCTAGCCTGTGAGTGTTCCGGCCAAACCCCAGTCATTGGCTAATTTCCAACAACAATCAGTCCTTGCCAGGCCTGCAAAGCATTTTTATTTGCCAGCAGCACTTAATGAGGATCCCAGCCCTTCCATTCAGAGGAAAGAGCGACTCATTCTGCCTGGGGGAGTTCTAAGGAGATTTCACCCAGAAGGTAGCAGTTGGGTGGCTCTTGGAAGATAAGAAAAAAGTTTTATGGATGAGAAAGGAGCAAAAGCATAACTGTTTACCAAAGAGAGAACAGGGAGGGGCTATGGGGAAGGTCGGAAGGGAAGAAATTTAGGAAAGGTAAGATTGGAGAGGATTGTGTATGTCCTGCTAAGGATTGCACTTTGTTCGCAGGCAGTGGGAATCAAGACCAGTTTGTGAGAATGGAGGGAGGACTGGGATGGTTCTTTATTTTAGGAGAGTATGTCCAGTGGCAGCAGGAGAGATCCACTGGTTAGAGGAGAAGGTACATTTAAGAGGCTATTACAAGAGTTCAGGAGAGCCATGCAATGTTGAAAGCCTGAGCTAACCCAGAAATGGTAGAACCGACAGGAGGGGAAGACGTGAGCAACTGAGTGGAGGTGTGGGAGGAGAGGATAAAGGGGAGGAGGGGGTGATGCTGAGGTTCTTAGACATTGAGACAATCTTAGGGGACAGGAGGAAGAGCAGATTTGTAAGAAAGGGAAATTAATTCAGTTTGGAATACTATATTCTAAGAGACACTGCTTATTGGGAACTTACAACTGGGTTTGAAGCTCAGAGGCGAGGCCTTGGCTAAACTTGCAAGTCTGCGGGTCTCAAGCGTGTGCACATAGCACTACAGGGGGAGAACATGATGTTGCCCAGAGGAGTTCAGAGAGAGAACGAGAGGCTATGACAGAACTATCCAGAATGCCAACACTGAAAATACAGTTAGAGGACATGGAGCTCCTTATGCCTGAGGAGAAGCAAATGAGAGCAGGAGAACAAAGGAAGACAGTACTCGAGAAGTTAAATTTAGAGCACTGTTTCAGGAAGCATGGTGCATCCACTGTCAAATGCTGCAACATCATATCTAGGATCCCAGCTCTGCCACTGATTGGCCGAATAACCTTGGGTAAGCTGCTTCATCCTTTTCTGCTTTACTTTCCTCATCTAGAAGTCCTTCCAATGGCCTACAAGGCCCTACAGGGTGTGCTGCCTTTAATCACTTCCCCACTGGTCTCTCCCTCCCTCATGCTGTTCCAGCTATACACAACTCCTCACTGGTCCTCAAATGTGCCAGCCAGGTCCCTCCCCTAGAACAATATCAGGTATATAATAAGTAAACACTCAATAAATATGTGTGCAAAGAAAGAATGAATGAGTATAAAAATGGAGACACAATATCATAGGGGCACTATGTGGAGTTAAGAAAATATATGTTAAGTGCTTAGAATAGAACAGTGTTTGGCACATAGCAATAATTCAATATTCTCTATTGATATTTTATATGAGTAACTATAAATAGTAATAGCAATAAATAAATAGTAACAGTTATTAAACATATAAACAGTAAATATTATATTAATATATAATTAAATAATAAATTATACAATAATATTGATACAGCATCCTCAATGGTATTTTCCATTATTATTCTTATTTCTATTACTAGGATGAACATGGTTATGCCATCAATGAATTGATTTTCTGATTAGAAGGACATTACTGACTTTTGGGAGAATTTCAGTGGAATGAGTGGATAAAAACTAGATTGCAGGAAGTTAAGAAGTCAGTGTAGAATAAAAACAATCGAGAAAACACATAGAGAAACTTTGGGGAAGTTTAGCTGAGAGGAGAATATGAGGTAAGCTATGTTGGATCAAACAAAGGTTGGCTGATTGTTTCTTTTAGGAAGGAGAGCCTGAAGGAAAGGAGAAACATGGCACTCTTCCTTTCCTAGAGCTCCTTGCACCTCCCAGACCACTGATGTTATTGCCCTGGGCACTGTCCCCATTCCCTCTGAGGTTAGAGGCATCATTCACCACAATGACCTTCCAACCAACCCATTATTTCTGCCACCTTCTGGCATCAGGCTCACCACTCACTACAGGCAGCATTATAGGTGACTTCAAGTTCTCCATAGACAACCTGTTCCACAGCTGGCTTTCCAGTTCTTTGGCTTCCTCATTTCTAATAATTTTTGCTTACACAGTCCAATTCAGGATCATGGCTATTACCCAGAACTACCTGCCCTGTGGAATCTTGAACTCCAACATCCTACTCTTGGACCTTGGCCTCCTTTTCTTCCAGCTTTCATTCCTTCTCTTCCACAACACCTGCTCTTTCATCCCCAGGCTCTGCCCTTTTCTCTGCCCATTTCCCTTGCCCCTTGTTGCTTTATTTCCTTCGTGATCCAGTCCAGATCAGTGACTATTCAACTACTCCACAGCCAACATCTTCAACATCCTCATCTATTTGTTTTTACATTAGGTGACAAGGACCAGGAAAAAGAAGTAGCACAGGTTAGTCTTGGAAATGAGACTTGGGAGCAACTCCAGCCACCTCTCATCTCTACTTCATGAGGGAACAGTTATGTCCAATCCTTGCATTTTGGCATGGAGGGACATTAGCTAAGCTAATTGTCCTGGACTCCATTCTTCTTCCTCCGAGTTGGTTTGGGAGAAGGAACTGGGCATGCTCAGCTCAGCTAGTTCTGGATTTCCTCTACTTGGAAGACAACCTGTCTGTAGGACATATGTGTCCTGTCTGGCCTTGTCATGTGGAAGGGGCCTCTTTCCATGCAGGATGCCTGTGGTTGTCCAGCTGTGTCAGGAATGGGTGGATAAATCTGTTTAATTCAGGAGTGAAGATTAGCAAACCTGCTTGGCTGCAACTCCGAACCCATGTTCTCCAAATTGTTTCACCCAAAGTAAAGCTGATAGTTTGATTTCTGTCTGACTCCTGTGATTATATCTCAGCTGAGAGGGGAAGAGAGGAGTGTTATTTATTGACCACCCCAAACCCCCAACACTCTGCTCCCAGGGCTACTGGAAATATCTGTGCTGTCACTGGAGCTGGAATTGCTACAAAATTATGAAGTCCAGCTTCGGTGGGCCCTCTAGGCATCCCCCATCAGTGCCCTCTCCTAATCCTTGCAGAATTTTTTTTTTTTAAAACCTCTACTTTCTTCCATCTCTGTCTTGACTTTATCTTCCTCTCTTTCAGTAGACGTCTTTAGTCCCCAAGGGTTAAATCCCTTTCCTTCATTCATCCAAAAACTGTTTTTTAAAAAGAATATAATGTTGGATGCTTGTAAGGCAGCTTGAACCAATCTAACATCTTTTCAACAAGAGGAGTAAAATTTGAGTCTGGGTCAGAGCAAAGATCAAATAGCCAGAGATTATGCTACTGTATGCTATATTAACTTTAGCTTAATAGTTGTTATTTATTCAAAAACATCCATTTCAAACTTATTTTATGAAAGGCAATGTGCTAAGTATTTGGGCAAGAAGCGGTCATGGTTTGTTTGCAAGTGAGAGAAACCCAGCTGGAAATAGGCACACATTGGATTACAGAATCCAGTACAACCCAGCCACAGGGAGGGTGAGGATGCAGCTGACCCTTTAAAACAACTGGAAACCAGGATCTCACATGTTTGGAACCTGGATTTGCTCCATTTTTTTTCTGCCCTCTCTGCATGCTGGCTTCTTCACTCTCATTCCACACATGGAGTGGAGGTTTTCTCCACACGGATCTCCTAGCTCCCAAGTTTCATACACGAAGGCTGCTCCTCACCCCCGACCCAAGAGTACTGACTCTCTTTCAAACTCATAGTTTGAAAAACCCTAAGACACTTATTGGCCTGCTAAGGCCAGGTTCCCTTCCATGGTGCTAATGGGAGCATAAAAGGGACCATGAATCACTGCAATGAAAGGAGGCAGTGGGATAGGGTGAGAAATAGTTTTTAAAAGAAGGAGGCACTGAGCAGACAAAACTATCCATGCTGACTCTGCTCAAAAAAGTGAATCAGATGGGGATTTTTCTCTCAAAGTTCTGATAGAGTAGAATACAAAATTAGTACTGACATTTTTAGCACACTAAACATAACTGATCAAATTTAGTTTTTCTTTAAAGCTGTTCTATTGAAAGGGCCTTTGCAGTATACTGTGATGCTGCCTCAATTTCCCAAAGCTAACAGCCCTGAGGCCAAAGAGGACAAACCACCCAATGATGCAAGCATGAGTTAGTCAACTGACTGTCCAAGCACAATTCCTCACCAGTACAGCAGTCAAAGCTGAGCTCATCTTCCTTCTAAATGTCTTAGGGAACTCGAGTGGCCAACCCCAAAGACTCTGTGGGCTCTGACTCTTGAATTTTATCTCCCTGAATTCCAGATTGAAGACCATCCCTAGAGCAGCCATGTTTCCTCTCAAGGACTTGACAGTCAAAGCCCGCTTGAGGGTCAGTACCACAGTGCTCTTTCAGGACAACTGGGATTCCATCCTTTCAGGAAAAACTGCCTACAGGCCAAGGCCACAGCCCCTCCAAAAAATTCCCCAAACTATTACCTAAACTATTCAAAGAAACCCTAAAACTCCACATAAGCATTGTTATGGTATATTGCCAGACTGCTTTCCAACATAATTCACTAATTGTGTTTTGGGAATTAAATGAAAAATAGCCTTCACTAACTTTTTAGAATAAAACTGCTTAAACCATCTATTATATCCCATTAAGCAATATCCATACATTTGACATGTAAAATATGACCTTAGTATTTCCCAGAACAATGATACTCAAACTGTGGTCCATGGACTTCTGTGGGTTTCGTACTGGTCCATGCTGTGATAAATGAAGAATTTAAAATAAGCATTTAGAAACTTTTAGAATGATTTAGCACTCTAATAACATCCAGGGGTGTGAACAATAGACTCATCTCTGAACAGGATATATAGCAGTTCAGATGTTGTCCAACTTGCATGAGTCACATATGGTGTGAATTGTGTATTAATGGCAGTAGGATTGGAAATTTTAAAACAATACTCAACAAAATTGGTTCTTCACTGTAATAGCCTGAGAAGCACTGTTTTCCCATATTGGGTTCTAGGTCAAATAAAGTTTGGAAAATGCTGCATAACACACCCCTACTTGGAAATTCATCCAGTTCTGAGAAATTTTTAGACTAATCATGCCACAAAAGTCTCTACTAAGAAACTCTTCTAATTTTAACTCAGCATTTCCTAAGCTTATTGGACTTCAGAATTCTTTTACCATGCACCTTTTAATATTTCACAGAAGACAATTTAAGAAATGCTGAACCAGGTGAACTACTGAAATATGGCTTATATTTTCTTGTTGTACACAGAGTGAAACAGTCATCACACTTTGATTGTGTCCCATAACTTAAAACCATCAGCCTTTGGTTACAGCCTTCCATCAGTTCATACACTGGCAATGCCAACCCACAAGGCATGCCAGGCTGACAGGAGTCAAACAGTAAGGGTGTGGCCATCTTCACATCCTTCAAACTTCACAATAAGGATTCAGTTCACACTTGTCTTTATTGGGCTGCAAGTCAAGACAACAATTTAGGGGTGACCCCAGGAACAAAGTATTTCATGGTCTAGGTCAGGCATGTGGATGACATTAGAAAAAGAAATAGGCTTTTAGAAGCCAACTGTGTGCAAGGCAGGAGTCATATTAATGGCTCTAAATGCCATTACCCCTATCACATTGAGAGGTCACAACCTCTCTCCTAGAAATGCTAAAAAAGCCAGCAAGAAAGGAAATACCAGAAAGTGAAAAAACCAAAATCAACCTTTGTACTCACTGACATGAACCATGGCCTTTATTAACTTTAGTATTTAAAATTTAAGGCTGGAGGAAAAACCACAGAAAGCGTTTCTGATATTAACATGTATATGAAAAGGAAAAAAGAGGTATACAGAATTGGAATTCAAAGCCAGAAAGAAAAACCTGGTGAAAACATTACTGCCTCTTCCCTTATTCTTTCAAGTTGATCGGGTTCTTAATCCAAGTTGGGACCGCCTTTACCACTCCAATTTTTTTCTATGTAATTCAAAAAAGGTGTGGAGAAAAGACTGTCTTCAAATAACTCTAGATTCTTGACTCTGTAACCATGTACAAGTGGAAACCACATTTTATTTCAAGGAACAAAAAAAAAAGAAAGTATATTCAAAATAATAAATTTTCCAGGGATACTGGCTTCCTCTTTCCAAGTTAGTATTTGGTCTAATATACACCATAAATCTAATGGCCAAGTTACCTCTCCCAAATAGCACCTAGCACATTCTTGGCATGAAAAAGGAGTTAACACATTGCATATACTGTTTGAGTTCACAAAACAAGATATCTGGGAGAAAAAACCACTGGGGAGGGGAGGGGATCGAAGATGAGCTTGGGAATGTGGAAGGCCATCAATATGGTGGCAAAGGACTCTCTCCTAACTACTCAGGTTTTTTTAAAGGAAGTACATGGTGCAAGAACCTAAGGACAAAAAGTACTAAGACCCTATAAGTTGTCCGGGGTTTTACAATTGCTACCACATTTAATTCTAGCAGTCTAGCTCTAAGTATGCCTTCCTTACAGATATGGAGAAAGATGATGTTTAAAATAAATTCAGTAACTTCCCAAAGTCACATAGTGTGTCCATGGCAAAGCTAAGAGTCTAACTCAAAGGCTATAATCTTTCCCTTGCATCTATCAAAAATAATGATAAAGAAGATGCTGATACTTATAAATGACATCATCATCACTCCTTTAGTGCTTACCATGTGACAGACACTATTCTAAACAACTGATGTGTATCTACATACTTAATCCTCCCTACAACCTTAAGAGAGAAATACTATTATCATACCCATTATCTGGATGAGAAAGAGAAGCACAGAGAAATAATGTAATTTGCTCAAGGGCAGAAAGTGAATAAATGATCCAACCAGGAATCAAAGCCAGGCAGTCTGATTCCAAAATCCCTGTTCTTTACCATTGGCCTGTATTCCCTTCTGGTATATAAATTTATGGGCACAGCACATAAAGACATAAAGCCTGAAGATGATGCCCAAGCCAAAAACAACACGAGGTGCTAAATAATCTTTAGACAGGTTAATAAATGTTAGGTCATGCTTAGTCATGGAGGAAGATATTCTAAGGACTCTCTTGAAGACCGTCTTCCATAAAGTCTTCCATGGAACTCTGGGCCATGCTCCTTCAGCACTGTCTGAACCACAATGGTAGTTACATACATGCACAATGAGCTTTGTATTATGCTTAAAGTCTCCATTAAGACCATAAGTTCTCATGCCTGAGCTCATATTTATGCACTAAGAAAACATGCATACCACATGTTTTCAGTAAATTATTCTTAATTCCCTTGGAATAATTCGAATGATATTGTTACTATCTGTTCTTTAAAGGTTGGTTCCATATCCATTTGTTTCTGGAGCTCTTTTCGATGGTAACCTTGTAATTGCCTTTCCAGTCTTTTCTAAATTAGTTGGTATAGTCAGGGTTTCCACTTTCCCTGGGGTCAATTTTGATCATTTATATTTTTCTAAGAAATCATCCTTTTACTCTGGTTTTCAAATCTCTTACTAGAGGTTTGTTTATACAAGTCTTAAAATTATTTTCATTTCTCTTGTATTCATTGCTTTGACATTTATTTTCTTTTTCCTTGTTTTGTATTCTTTTACTATCTCATTTTTTTGCTTAGATTTGCAAGGAGTTTTCTATTTTATTGGTCTTTCCAAAGAACCAGCTTTTGGATTTATTTATCCATTCTACTATCCCTTTAATTTCAGCATTTATCTTCATTAATTCTCCCTTCTTGGATTTTTACATTCATTTTATTGCTCTTTATTTCCTAAGATAAGTAATAAGTTGTCCTATATTTTTCTCTATTCTTGAATACAGAATAAAAATTTTCTTCAGAGTACAGTTTTCATTGTGCTTAGAAATTTTGATTATGAAAATTTTTACATCATTTCTTTCCCCTTTTTGATCCCAGGGTTATTGTGGTAGGTTGAATTATGTACCCCAGAAAAAAAAAAAAAAACATGTTCTTAATCCAATTCTGTGGGTGGGAACCCGCTGTTACAAGACCTTTTGAGGACGTTATTTTAGTCAAAGTGTGGCCCAACTGAATGAGGGTGTGCCTTATCTTACTACTGGGGGTTTCATGAAGCAAAAGCCACATGTAGGAGCAAAAACTGGAACTCAAAGGAACACGGAAGAAAGGAGAAGATGCTACCATGTACATTGCCATATAAGGGAAAAGCCAAGGACCCAAGGATCAACTGCAGACAGCCCAGAATACCACTGTCTTTGGAGAGAAAGCTTCATCTTGCAGAAGACTCGATTTTGGACTTCTGGCATCAAAATGATGAGCCAATAAATTCTAGTTACTCAGGCCAACCCATTTTGTGGTATTTGTGATTATACCTGGGAAATTCAGTTATCAAGGAGTTTGTTTTATAAATCGTAAGTGGGTAAGGTTTTATAAATTGCCTTCTTGATTTTTATTTCTAATTTCATTGTATCATGACCAGAGAATGTATGTGACCTGTTAAATCTTTTCCCTTTTTTGAGCTTCTTAAGGGCTTTTTTTATTGTCAAGTACCCGATTTGCATGCGGGAGGATAGAGGATAAAGAGTATTTTATCCTCTATACTTTTAATTACTGACTATGATTTTTGAAAATCAACGTGAAATTCATTCACTTAACAGTTTTTATAGGACACTTTGTATGATATGATGAGAAAAATCCTGAGATTTGAATTTAAAAAAATCCTGTCTCCTCCATTCACAGGTTATGTGATTTCAGACTACCATTTGTTCTTCTGTAAAATGCCCACCTGCCTCACAAGGTTACTAGTGATAACTAAATGAGCCTGGTGTGCTCTCTGTGCCTATGCAATGCCTCCCTGAGAGGCTCAATTAGCTCTTGAAATATTGCCCTCAGGAAGCAGCTTCTCTGCCACCCTCGTAGGCTGCAAAAAAGCCAGCAAATGGAGACTGCATCTTGTCAGACGCCAAGGACCACACAATGTGGGGAAACAGACACACCACTGCCTGCGAGCTCCACACCCAGACACAGTCCCAGCAAAAGGCAGCCAGGCCAGCCCAAGTGTCTTTCAAAGCAGTTAAGTGCTTTGATTTCCTTAAAACACCGTGCGAGTGTGTTTGGAGGAGGCGGGGAGGGAGGATTTAAAGCAATTTTGCTGTTAAGACTCAGCACTGTACAGAATATTTTTGAAACTAAAGACTGATTGAGAAGGACATCAAAAGAGTTGGATTTGTTTGATGTTTGGGCATATATACACGAGGAACTTCATTGTTGGATTAATGATGACCGTCTGTTGGCCAGATGGACTGCACAACTAAGTCAAGAGACATCTGACTCAGTGCATTTGAAAAGCAGATTAAGATAAAACCATCCTACATATGATCCCCCCACTCCATGTTTAAGGGTACAACACCCTATTGTTAGCTAAAACTGAAGTCTTCTTCAAAATTATTGTTTGTTTGTTTAATTCGGCAAACTACAATGAATTTTAAATCCTCTCCTGCCTCAGTCAGTACCACTGTGTAACAAACGGAAGTGGTGATACAATCATGCCTATTCAATTTTTGTGAATTGGGCAAGACTCTCTTTAATTCTCCAGAGCTCTGGACAAGAAACAGCCTAATCTCAGAGGTAGAGGGTAGAGTATGAGATAGTAGCTGGTTTATACACTTGTAGATTCAGCTACTGTTCTTTTTACTTTTTTAACGTAAACTTGTTAAACTGGCACATCTGTTTTATTTTCTTATTGCTTAATTTTCTATTTTTAATTACAAAAGGATTAATCATTTTAAATTTGATGTTTCTAAAAGCAGCTCTTAATCTCATTATCTTGAAAGCAAATAGAAGAAAACCAAAAATAAACACAATCCATCCTCCCAGACCATTCTTTTTAAGGCTTTGGGTCCCACTAAAAAATTGTTTGTTTTTCTTTTTTTTTTTTAGCTCTCATTCATAAGAAATACAAATTGCCTATAAATACATAGGAGGAAATTTAACCTGCTAAATTTTTTTAGCAAAATTAAAACAATGCTGTAAAAACAGTTTTACCCCTCAGATTGGCCAAAATGAACAGGAATGGTAAGACGCAGTGTTGGGGAACATATGAAGACATTGGCAGTTTTGTATTCTGAGAGCGAAAGTGTAAATAGGTCCTATGCTTTCTTTAACAAGGTCAAATCGGAAGTAAGTGCCTTAGGATTTTGCATTTCTTGGACTCAGCAATTTAAAGAATTTATACTAAAAATATAAATGTGGATCATTTACAAAGATTTTTGCAGAAGACCATCCATTGCAATGTTGTTTAAAATGAAAAACTGGAAACACCACAGATGTTCAACAAGGAATTGGTTAAATAGAATTATGGCATATACTTATTTTGGAAAACCATGTAGGCATTAAAATGATTTCAAGAATGTACATAGACAGTTTAATCCTGGCTAAATTATGCCAATATTTAACAAGGTAACTATAAAAAAATCACTTGCAGTTGAACTATACAGGAATAGCATTGTTAGCGTTCGGATGTGTAGTTTTTAAGTTATTTTTCTATGTAGATACATAATTTTTTCTTCCTTTCTAAAATTTTTGAGTGTTTTGAATAGGCAGCTTATTCTCATAGCTAAAAAAAATATGGAATAGTATATACAGTAAAATTTCCCTCTTACTTCTGTCCTCCAGCCACCCAGATTCCCATCCCCAAGGCAACTAATATTTCCAGTTTCTTGTGCATCCCTCCAGAAGTATTTTCTGTGCATACAAATTTATATACATATATTCTGTGCCCTCCACATTTGAAACACAGATGGTAGGATATTATAAACACTGTGCTATTCCTTGCTTTTAAAAAAAAAAAGAAATTAACAGATAAAGAGCATCATCATTTGTATTTTTAAGACCACATGGTATTTCATGGTGTGATTGGACCAAAACTCAAGTAACCATATAATTTATTGTCCAAATTGAGATATTTTTGAAAGGAAAAGGGTGCTATTACTCATTATGCTGGAACAACCGCATAAACCAAGACTGTTCCAAACAAATTTGGATGTGTGGTCAATGAGAGCTGACTACAACTCGTTCAAACAGTCCCCTACTGATGGACAATTAGTTTCTAATCATTTTCCACCAGACCAAAAAAAAAAAAAAATGCTGTGATAAAACTTAATATATGTGTCATTTCACATGAGTGGAGTACATTTGTAGGATAGAATATTTAGAAGTGAAATTGCTTAGTCAAAGGAAATATCTATTGTTTTAATTTGTTAGAAATTTCCAGACTGTCTTCTGAAAAGGTTTACTTATTTTTATTTTCTGGAAATAAGGCAAGCTTTGCTTTTGTAAGGAAGGTAAAACAATAGAAGTTACTTTTTAAATTAAAAACACTTCGAAAAACGTAGGTTGAGCAAGTTTAAAGAATTCTGAATCGTAAACCTATTCAGAAACATGAGACTGGAAATAATTAAAGTTGAGTGTATTTAGACTATATGGAAATTTCAAAAATAAACCTAAATCCCAGAATCAATGTATGCAAATGAAAAGATTAAGCAGTCAGAGGGTGAACTAGCAAGCTCTTATGGATGACACGGTGTGTCTCTCACCACTATATTGTATCTAACTCATTCTTCTTTTGTCCAACTAGGACAAGTTAGTTTTCATTTGAGGTCAGTAAATAACAACAACCAACTGACAGAAGCCTGTCTTTTTTCTTCTCAGAGAACCAACAGTTTGAAAAAGGCTATTTTACTACTAGGAGCAGCTGTTCATAGTACCAACAGCATCAGCTACTCTGCTGGACCTGAAGCCTGAAAATGGTAGGAAAATTGCATGTGAGGGCCAACAGGCTGGGAGTAGTGCAACTGTAAATATCTACTACCTCCTAGACAGACCCTTTCCTGCTTCATGCATATCAGCTCTGGGAGAAAAGTCACAGACTCTTTCACTTATAAAATGAACTCACACTGGCCAAAATATGTTTTAATAATCTCGTATATTCAGGCCTTCACCTTAAACATTCTCCTAATACTCATAAGAGATTTCCAATATAAGCCTTTTATTTATCAGACAAATTTGAATGCCAAGAAGTTATAAGACCAAGTACAGCGTGTTCTCAAAGGCACAAGGGAAGATTTCTATGACTGCTTTTGTAAGAACTCCATATCCATATTATGAAACAGCATTTGAAAATTGTTTCCAAAAGACTACATGCCAAAGTAAAGACAATTTTTAAGTTTTGAACTTGTAATGAGTATGTGAAACTCTAGTACAATGCTGGCACGTTGTAAACATTTCTGAATGATTGAATTTGGGGCCAGACAGACATTTACTATTAAAACCACACCTGATGACATAATACAGAGTTAACAGGCAAAACTGCACTTTCTCCATCACAATACCTTTAAAAATCAGAGATGTCAGAGAAATGCTACCTTGTCAGTGTCTTCATGCTTAGGGCAGTACAATAGCTACTACTTGCAGAACAATCATATCAGTCTCCTATAGATTGACATTTGGGCTGTTTTCAATCTTTTGCTACTTCAGAATTTGCTGCATTACGTAGTTTTGTGCGTGTGTGTGTGATTTTACACAAGAGGGAGTGCATCTATAGGATAAAAGTATTTAGAAGTAAAATTGTGCAATAAGTATCTCACAGACATTATTCTTTTCATTCTGACAACAGCCCTCAGAGGTGAGCTTGGTTGCTCCTAATTTATAGATGAAGAAATTAAAACTAAGTCTCAGAGCAGTGAAATGATTTCCCCAGGGTCATAGGGCCAGCAAGTGGTAGAACTGGGGCTCACATCTAATTTCAAATGCTTTGGCCATTCCACTACCTTGCACAGTCATATAGATGCTTTCCCATGGATCCCAAGTATAGCAGAATATCCAAGGCACACTTTCAGTCTTGATAGCTTAAATTCGACAAATTAAAACAAAGACAGGAATGATGGTTAAGCAGATAGGTTTGTGATCTGTATTGTTTCCCAATGATGGGTCTAGATCCTGTAATATAAAGAGTGGACATCAGTGAAATCCTGGATGGTCCTTTCATACACCCTAAACACATTTTTTTTTTAACTTATAGTTAGAAAAAAAATTTTTTTTAAATTCAGTTTTACTGCAATATATTCACATATCATACAATCATCTGTGGTGTACAATCAACTGTTCATAATACCATCATATAGTTGTGCATTCATCACCTCAATCTATTTTTTGAACATTTTCCTCATACTAGAAAAAGCAAAAATAAGAATAAAAAATAAAAGTGAAAAAGAACACCCAAATTGTCCCCTCCTCCCACCCTATTTTTCATTTAGGTTTTGTCCCCACTTTCTACTCATCCATCCATACACTGAGATAAAGGGGATGTGAACCACAAGTTCTTCACAATCACACTGTCACCCCTTGTAAGCTACATTGTTATACAATCATCTTCAAGAGTCAAGGCTATTGGGTTGCTGTTTGATAATGTGCCAGTTTGAATGTATTATGTCCCCCAAAATGCCATTATCATTGGTGCAATCTTGTGTGGGCAGACATATTAGTGTTTATTAGATTGTAATTCTTTGATTGAGTGTTTCCATGGAGATGCGACACACCCAACTGTAGGTGATAACTCTGATTGGATAATTTCCATGGAGGTGTGGCCCTGCCCATCAAGCGTGGGCCTTGATTAGTTTACTAGAGCACTATTTAAGCTCAGACAGAAGGAGCGAGCTTGCTATAGTCAAGAGGGACACTTTGAAGCTGAGGGACAGAGGAGGGACACAGGAGCTGAGAGAGTAGCTGCTGCTGAGAGACACATTTTGAAGACAGCCATTGGAAGCTGATGCAGACATTTTGGAGAATGCCATTTTGAAATGCAACCTGGGAACAAGCAGACACCAGCCATGTGTCTTCCCAGCTAACAGAGGTTTTCCAGATGCCATTGGCCATCCTCCAGTGAACATACTCGATTGTCGATGTGTTATCTTGGACACTTTATGGCCTTAAAGATTGTAACTGGGTAACCAAATAAACCCCCTTTTACAAAAGCCAAACCATTTCTGGTGTTTTGAATTCTGGCAGCATTAGCAAACCGAAACAGATAGTTTCAGGTACTTCTAGCTATTTCAATACATTAAAACCTAAAAAGTGTTATCAATATAGTACGTAAGAATGCCCATCAGAGTGACCACTCGACTCCATTTGGAATCTCTCAGCCACTGAACTTTATTTTGTTTCATTTTGCATACCCCTTTTGGTTAAGAAGATGTTCTCAATTCCACGATTCTGGGTCCAGATCCATCCTTGGGAATCATATCCTGCATTGCCAGGGAGATTTACACCCCTGCTGGGAGTCAGGTCCCACGTAGGGGGGAGGGCAGTGAGTTCAACTGTTGAGTTGACACCCTAAACACATTTTGCTTTTTTGAAAACTTTACTGGATGACCCCTGCCAGATGTCACTTGATTCTGCACTTATGATCTCCCTGCTATGAAGGTTATTTGATAGGACTCATAGTAATATCTGCCTCCAGGGTTTGCTTTATTTAAAAAGTTCATGGAAGAGAGACTTGTCTTCTTAATCATATTCTAGATACAAACTTACAGTAAAGGTCCAGGTCTAAGAACTTTAAAAATATTCCTTAGAGCTAATGACCTAATAACCATTAGCCTTATAATCAAGTATCCTGCTGTGGATCCCTATTACATTTTACATATGTAAAATATGTATTACAACCTTTTGAGGGAAATTTGACAATATGTTTGAAGAACTTTAAAAATATAGGTTTCCTTTGTTCTAGTGATTTTACTACTAGAATTTGTTCTAAAGAAATATTCAGGAAAAAAAGAGAGTTATGTAACCAATAGCTTAAAAAATGGAAACAACTCAAATGCTTAACAAAAAGAGTTCAGTTGAATGATTTATTGCAGGTCTATATGGGAAAAGAATATACAACTATCAAAACTGTGTTATAAAAGAATACTTCATATCATTAAGTATTAATGGGGGAAATCCTCATGATACAAGGTCAAGGGAAAAGAAGGAAAGAAATCTTATGTACAGAATAACCTCAACTATATCTTGTCTATACATATAGACATAGTGAAAAAACTAGAATTCTATTCACCAGAATGTGAACAGGCCTCTGAGAGGCCTGTTCTGCATGATTTTTATTTCCCCTCCATATATTTTTTGATTTTTAAATTTGTAAAATGATTTCATATTACAGTTATCTCCAGAAAAAAAGATGACAGTATTTTTTTTTTTTTAAAGCTTCCAGTCACTTGTTGATGTTGATGAGTTTCTGAGCCACAGGCCTGCTCCAGTTCCTGTCAAGCCAATTAGATAAAGATTATTTCTCTCTTGCCTTCTGCAGTCAGATTGTTTCACTTCTTAATGGTGTTACCACTAGGTGCAGAAAGACGGAAAGTGACAGTAAAACTCAAAGCTGTCTTTTTTGGTAGGGGAGACTGATTGCTATAGATTTGTTTGGAGAAGATTTGAAAGTGCTATAGTGGCTAAAATTACTTAGAAGATTCCTTCGTTTATATGACCCCTGATATAGAGATGGTTCCGTTGCTGTGGAAAGCCATGTTTTGGTTTGAAGGAATAAGAAGACCCTTTAAATGTCCATGATGTCCCTTTTAAAGTGTTTGCCTCCTACTTGGTGAACACTCTCGTCTGCCTCTTTCATCATTTGATGGCCTATGTCTGGAATGTCCTTAACCAACCTAAGATTCCCTAACTAGGTCCCTTCCCCAATTGTAAGCCAAAGAGTTATCCTAATCATCAAGATACTGAAATCAAAACCTGAAAATTCAAGGTGGCAATATTCTGGTTACATACTTTCACAAGCCCTAATTCCTGTTCATTTCAGCCAGACTTTGAATTATTCCTCTCTGTGTGTTCTCTTCCTTGCTTATGAAAGAATCTGTTTCCCATTATTTTCCTTAACCATACTCATTTAAATTTTGCTACTAAAAGCCCTGTTTTCTTCTGCCAGAAAGTCTTATCTCATAGACCCTTTTTTTATTTTACCTCCTTGTCAAATTCCATATCCAAACTCCATTCAATTTTCCTCTGGGAATTAAGATGTCTCATATTTTCTTTCCTAAGTAAAAAACTAGCATTGTAAAAAGTTGTGAAATGAGCAATCTTGGGTGTTGATATGTAGCATAAAATCAAATCCCACGGAAACCCACTGAAATCCAATATATTGCTAATTGTCATTATATTACTAATCATCAAGTATTTGTTGCTCTGTGATTCTAAACCCCAAAACTGCATATCCCTTCATAATTTATAATAGTTTGGGTGGAATGCTTGCAAGATTAGTATTTACATCTGTAAAGATGTTGCTGATTGTGTTACATTTGCATATGGAGCTGGTGTTTGAGAAAGTTTGACAAACCTAAATGCAGTTCAGCAGCTGAAATCAACATTACTGGGTTTGTCTGTTCATTTGGATCCTGTTTCAAAATACCACCCACATCTCTGATAGTCTTCATGTCCACTTGCTCTTACCCCTATCAATAAACCAACCAAAAAATACTTCTGAGAACTCTCCTTCTCATCTTTCATTCAGGCTTAGGGAGAAATCATTAGAGATAAAAATATTACCAGTTTCAGGTCTATTTCTGGTTTCTATAAATTAAATTCAGGCATAAAGCACTCCTAAAAGAATTTCAGGCTCCTGTAAATATACCTGGTAGGGTAGAAGTAGGAGTGAATTTTTGAGGTGACACATTTTTTTCAACATCCTTGACATCAGACCACACAGGACCATCTACTTCACCCTCCTCTAAGGCCAGCCTCCACTTCAGGCACCCACCCTGAACCTTGTCATTACCTATAATGACACTTTGAAAAATACCAGAACCCTGTTCCCTGTTTAAGCACTTCATCATCCTGCTCTTTCTCACCCTTATGATGCACTGGTTCTTGAACCTTATGACAAAATTCTCATCCTGGATCACTCAATGCAAGGTAGGCTTCATTATAAATTCATGGTCTCCAACCTCAGCTGGTTCCTCACTGAGACCACAGTCTTCTCCCAGTCCCCTTAGCAATCCAAGCTGCTACTTCTCTTTTTATGCTCCCTATGCAAACCCCTCCCACGTATTCTCAGAAGGTATCCCTACTTGTGGCTGCACTGAGCAAGTCAAGGACCCCAGCAATGAGGCTCAACTTTCCACTCCTCATTTACACACTAGTCTACATCTACCCCCTCCTTCCACTGCACTTCCCCAGGGTTCACCTCCTTTCCTTTGGTCTCAGAATATAAGTCTCTCCTTCCTTGTCAAGGTCAGCTCTTCCTAATTTTCAAGACCTCGTTCCACTTATTTTATCCTTTCTCTCCTATCTTCATCTTCTTTTTCTTGCCTGTCTTCTTATCTTATAAAAAGATCAAAACATTCCTACCCTAAAGAAAAGTCCTCCAAGGAATTGTGTGGCTTCTCCATAACACCCATTCTTCCCCCTTCTGTCTCATCTCTCATGCCCAAAAGAGTTGTCCCCAATCATAGTCTTTATTTCTTTTTCTGTTTGATCCCCTTCACAAGCTGTCTTCCACTCTCACCAACTGCTACAAATGCTCTTCTCTTAAAAAAAAAAACAAAAACAAAACAGTTTTATTCACACACCATACAATCCATCCTATGTGTAAAATCAATGGTTCTTGCTATAATCACATAGTTATGTATTCACCACCACAATCAATATAACAATATTCTCACTTCTTCAAAAATAAAACCCATACCCTTATTTCCTCCATTAGACATTTAGCTTTTCTATAGTGCCTTTGTTACAATTAATTAAAGAATATTACAATGTTACTGTTAACTATAGACCTTAGTTTGTATTAATTATATTTTTCCCACACACTACCCTATTATTAACACCTTGTGATAGTGACATACATTTGTTCTAGTTCATGGAAGAACTTTCTGATACTGTACAATTAACCACCATTATCATCCATTCTAGGTTTCGCTCAGTTATACAATTCCAGTTTTTCTCCTCTAGCTTTCCTTCTGGTGATAGTCACGGTCCTAGTCTTCCCTTTCAATCATACTCACACACAGCTTTGTTAATTACACTTACAATATTGTGCTACCATCACACAGTAGTGTGCTATCCATTTCCAAACATTTACAATCAACCTTATTAAACATTCTATACTCCTTAAGCATCAATTGTGCAATCTGTACCTTCTTTCTATCTCCTGATAACTTACGCTCTTGAATTTAACTCTCAGAGTTTGCTTATTATAGATAGTTCACATTAGTGAGACTATACAGTATTTGTCCTTTTGTTTCTGGCTTATTTCACTCAGTATAATGTCCTCAAGGTTCACCCAAGTTGTAGCATGTGTCATGACTTCTTTCCTTCTTACAGCTGCACAATATTCCATCACATGTATATACTGCAGTTTGTTTATCCACAAATCAGTTGATGGACATTTGGGCTGTTTCCATGTATTGGCAATTGTGACTAATGCCACTATAAACATAGGTGTGCAAATGTCTATTCATGTCCCTGCTTTCCATTCTTCTTAGTATATACATAGTAATGGAATTGCCAGATCATGTGGCAATTCTATACTTGGCATCCTGAGGAACTGCCAAACTGCCTTACAGTGGCTGCACCATTCTACATTCTCACCAACAGTGAATAAGTGTACCTATTTCTCCACAACCTCTCCAGCACTTGTAGTTTTCTGTGTTTTTTTGGTTTTGTTTTGTTTTGTTTTGTTTTTTATAATGGCCGTCTAGTAGGTATGAAATGTTATCTCATTGTGGTTTTGATTTGCATTTCTCTAAAAGCTAATGAAGTTAAGCATCTTTTCACATGCTTTTAGTCATTTGTAGTTCCCATCTATGTCTTTTGCCCATTTTTTAATTGGGTTGTTGGTCTTTTTGTTGTTGAGTTGTAGGATTTCTTTACATATTCTCGATATTAAACCCTTATCGCATACATGGTTTCTGAATATTTTCTCCCATTGAGTAGGCTCCTTTCTACTTTCTTGATGAAGTCCTTTGATGCACAAAGGTATTGGCAAGATCCTGTTATTCTATTTCTTCTTTCACTGCTTGAGCTTTGGGTGTAAGGTCTAGGAAACCACCTTCTACCACAAGATCTTTAAAATATTTAGCTACATTTTCTTCCAAAAGTTAAATGTTTTAGCTCTAATGTTTAGATCTTTGATACATTTTGAGTTAATTTTGTATATGGATATCCAGTTCTCCCTGCACCATTTGTTGAAGAGGCTGTTCTGTCTCAGTTGATTGGTCTTGGCTGCCTTGTCAAAAATCAGTTGCTTCTAGATGAAGGGGTCTATTTCTGAACTCTCAATTTGATTCCATTGGTCAGTTATCTTTCCTTATGCCAGTATCATGCTGTTTTGACCACTGTAGTTTTGTACTATGGTTTAAAGTCAGGAAGTGAGAGACCTCCAACTTCATTTTTCTTTATCAAGATGTTTTTAGCTATTCAGGGCACTACAAATTCTCTAAAGTTCAATGATGATCCCCTAATTTTCAATCCAAGGGACACTTTCCAATTCTTATAGTGTGCTAACTCTCTACTTGCAGTTGTCACAGCCAATGATTGTTCTTTTCTTGAGAAATTCTCTCTCCAGTTGATGCTGTAATGCTCCACTTTCCACTGTTTCTCTGCCCCCTTCCTCAGTCTTCTTTCCAAGTCCCTCATTCTCTCCATCCCTTAAGTGACAGTTTTCCAAGTCATACTCCATGTCCAATTACTCTTCTCAGTCTATTCTTCTTGGGAAGTGCCATTCATTCTTGTGGTTTTAACCTTTGCCTAAACATTTATGATTCTCAAATCCTTATTGCATGTCCAGAACTACCTACAGGACATCTTTATACTGAAAAATGTCCACAGGATAACAATTTCCTCCTTTTATTGGTACTTAGGTTCAAAACCATGGTTTATTCTGTCTCCAAAATTAAGGCTTCTGTTAATCATAACCATGCAAACCATAATAACTATGGATTTATATCTGCTCCGCCACAACACTAACACAAAATCTATTGCCTAAGAAAAAGAGGACTGAATGGAACAAAAGCAAGGCTTCAACTTCATATTCAAGGGCAACTGTTGAAACCATGTTGTCCCTAAAGCAATTATGCAGAAGTGAGGCCACAAATTTTAAGTTCATCTACTTAAACCCCTTTGGGAGACCATACTAAGTTAAAGCTATAACCTGAGTAGTTCAGGTAGGAGCTTTGCTTTAGGACTGTTGGTCTAAGTACTAAATGGCTCTAGAATTGTGAGTGCCCGGTAGGCTTACCATCTTCCATGGTTTGAACTGATGGACCAGCTTTAATGTTTCTGGGAGGTTAAGGAGTACGTTGTCAAGGGTACTGCTGCATGTTACCAAGCACACAGCAACCTAATATACCTAACATCCCACCAGGGACCTGATGCCATGCGACCATTTTGCAAAGCTCATCTTGTCCTCATCAATGATGCTATGAAAAATGCCTTCCATGCTTCTCTTTTCCTTCCTGAAGAGAAATTCAGTCAAAAGGGTGAGAGAAATGCTAAATAGATTAAAGAGTGCAGAAACTTTTCCTATGTAAATCTTTCCTTGAAAATGTTGAGGAATAAGACTGCTCTAATCAGCAGGTTCCTTTTCAGTTGTGAAGAAGTTGATGCACAAGCAGAATTTGGGATCTGCTTTTTAGTGGCATTTTTGGAGTCCTTATTATGTACCATTATCTCTGAAATGCTTCCCAGTATTGCATAATTGGGGAGGCATCTCATACTACCTTTACTTGCTGTTTCTAGTGATCTTAGTATATACTATATATTGATTATAGCACTGGGTGAATGCAAGGCACTGGAGCTAATAACTGTAGAGCATAATGTGTCCTGCCAGGGAGAAAAAAAGATGTCCCAGATAACAACTGCATCTTCCTCATTCATTGATTTAAATATTTATTATTGGGGGCAGACCCTTCCCCTTTTTTGCTTTGTCTTTCCAGATACACGGAGCTCTATTCAAGTTGTGCTCCTGGGATATTTTCTGTCACCTTAATTTATGAGTTACCCGAGCAAGGAGTCCAGGGGAAGGGACTGAGCCTGCTCAGTCAAGCTCCTTCCTCCAGCTGCTGAAAAGAAACATGTTTTCTCTTCTAAGCCACATATGTTTCAAAGGTGTAGGCTTTTACAAGGCAACATCTTACCAGGGTAGGATGGGTGTTTCAGTTTGCTAAAGCTGCCAGAATGCAATATACCAGAAAAAGATTGGCTTGTTCAATGGGGATTTATTAGGTTACAAATTTACAGTTGTAAGACCATGAAAATGTCCAAATTAAGGTATTAAGAGGATGATACCTTCTCTGAAGAAAGGCTGCTGGCATCTAGGGTTCCTCTGTCACATGGGAAAGCACATGATGACATCTGTTGGTCCTTCTCTCCTGGGTTCTGATTTCAAAATGGCTCTCACTTGCCAAAATGTCTCCGGGTTTTTCTCTCTTAGCTACTCTGAGCTCTTTCCAAAATGTCTCTGCCTTTTATCCTCTCATAAAGGACTCCAGCAAGGGGATTATGATCCACCTTGAATGGGCAGGGTCACATCTCCATGGAAACAACCTGATCAAAAGGTCCCAACCATTATAGGTCTGCCCCCACAAGATTGGATTAAAAGAACATAGGCTCTTCTGGGGTACATAACAGATTCAAACCAGTACAATGGGAGAACTAGGTTGTATGGTGTTCCCCCAAAATTCATGTCTACCTAGAATCTGTAAAAGTGATCTTATATGGAAATAGGTCTTTGCAGATATAAACAAGTTAAGATGATATCCTACTGCACAAGGGTGGCCCCTAAATCCAACATGACTGGTGTCCTTATGAGAAGAGAAAAATTTGGACACAAAGATACAGACACACAGGGAAGAAGGCCATGTGAAGACAGAGGCAAGACTGGAGTGATGCATCTATAAGCCAAGGAATGCCAATGATTGCTGGCAGCCAATGGAAGCTAGAAGAGGCAAGAAAGGATTTCTCGCCTAGAGCCTTTGGAGGGAGTGTCGTCCTGTCAAAACCAAAACCTTGATTTCAGACTTCTAGCCTCCAGAACTGTCAGAGAATAAATTTTGGTTGTTTCAAGCCACCCAGGTGGTGGTACCTTGTTATAGCAGCCCCAGGAAACTAATCAAGTGGTCAAGCCTAGCAAGTCCACTTGCCACACACCCAACTCACAATCTTCAACCTAGCTTTCATTAGAAAGGAAGTAAGCATGTTGCTCCATCTGCCTAACGCTTGCATCTCTCAAGTGGAGGAAAGGGCATTATTTATCCTGAGAAACAAAACCTATTATTAAACAATATCTCTACACTGATTTGGGTTCAGACATTTAGATAGTCAATTCTATTTTTCCTGGTTGATCATTCTTTTTAAGTAAAATATTAAGCACGGAGTTATTTTTCTAATTACATAGAACATTTCTCCATTACATTCAGTGTTTGTTTTCAATGCAATCATATCCAGTAGGTCAACAGGATGAAAAATTGGAAATATAAGTGTAAATAGAAAAAAATTTAATGAGAATACTAATGAGCAAATACAGGCAGTGTAACCTGAATAGGGAGGTAAACAACATGTCTCATGGACCTAGAATTTGAGAAAATACTTTTAAATGTTTATCCTCACGATCAATCTTAAAGTCAGTCAAGCTCTTTTAACAGTTTCCTGCTATTCATAGTCAATGCAAATACCTAGACTTGTGGCTGGCTTTATGATAAAGACAATTTACATCTGACCATATCCTAGAACATCCTTAGACTTTTCATCAACCATTTAGCCCATTTTTAGCAACATCATATTTTTCTTACTCAGTCTTTCAGAAGGAAAGCCAGAATAAATAATTCATTTTAGAGGCAGTTTTTTTTTTTTTTTTTCATTAGTGTTTAAAAGAAATTTAAGTCTCCAAATAAGTAGAACATTATGTCACCACAGTTTTGAACACACACTCATTGTCTGTCTGGGTCAAATTCCCATTCCAAGGGACTGATATAATTCTTCTTGTACTGTAGTTTTTGTATATCAATAATGTACAACATTAGAAGGCTCAAGGTTGGATCTTTATAAGCTTTTTGCTTTAAAATTATTTTCAGATTATATGACTATAAAGTGATAGGAAAGCTTCCTTTGTGGTGAATCTGGAATTTCACTATTACTTTTGGTAATAATACTGGTTTCCGTTTATTCTAAAATAACATTTTCCTGCCTATGTCAAGTAAATGTCAGATATGTAAATATTAAGGACATTAACTATGAAGTGAAGCAAACCTGTAACCATTTGGGATGCCACTTAATGACAAGATTTTATAAAAGGGCTACTGCTCAGATGCAGAACTACATTCAAAGATAAACACAGAAAGACCTGGGTTTAAATCATGCCTTTCCTACTTACTGGTGTGTGATGGTTAGGTTCATGTGTCAACTTGGCCAGGTGATAGCGCCCAGTTGTCTGGTCAAGCAAGCACTGGCCTAACCATCACTGCAAGGATATTTCATGGCCGGTTAATAAACCAGAAAGCTGGTTTATTAAATCATCAATTGATTGCAAATGTGGCTGATTATATCTACGATCAACAAAGGGAGTGTCTTCCACAATGAGAGAATCCAATCAGTCGAATTTAATCCAATCAGTTGAAGACTTTTAAGGGAGAAGAGAGAACTTTCACCTCTTCTTCAACCAGCCAGCCTCTCCTGGGGAGTTCATTGAAAACCTTCATTGGAGTTGCCGGCTCGTGGCCTGCCCTATGGAATTTGGACCCATGCATCCCCACAGTTGCATGAGATACTTTTATAAAATCTCATATTCACAGATATCTCCTGTTGGTTCTGTTTCTGTAGAGAATCCTGACTAATACACTTAGATACTGGGCAAGCTACACAACCTTTCTCAGCCCCTGGTTCCTCATTTGTAAAATGCAGTAATACTTTCCTACCAGGTTTTCCTGAGGGGTAAATGATATAATGCAGATATAGCACTTAGCCCAATATCCACACTGAGTAGGTAGTTACGAGTGTGGGCTCCAGAATTTAATTCTGGCTCAGCCACTTATTGTTGCAGCTACTACAGAGCTTGTCATGATTGGTACTTTTGATTAAACTTTTTACTTATTTGGCTGAGACCAAGTTAAAAGCACCATCATGTTTACACAGCCAACACTTCCTGAGCACCTGCAATGTGCCAGGCACTGTTATTAGTGCTTTAAATATATTAGCTCATGAATCCTGAAAGCACCTCCATTTTAATATTATACCATTTTCAGCATAATATAGGAGGTTCAGAGAGGTTAAGTAACTGGATATGCACACACAGCAAGGGTCCAAACCAGGGAGGCCCTACTCTTAACCTTGTGTTGTCTAGTCTGCCTCCCTGTACATACTCATCAACTTTGTATTATACCATGAAGGTTTGTTCATTTTGCAGAGCCCTCAGTAATTTCCTGTACTTGGTGAAAAAGAAGAAAAGGTTTGCGAGGGACAGAACATGGCCGCCAGGGCTGATGCAAGGTTTAAGATTAGAGGAGGCTGAGTAGGTAGAAAGTTTTGCAACTATTCTCATGGTCACTTTGGGGTACTTGTAAGAGCAAATTGGTTGGAATCAAAGAATTGTAGGGTTGGCAATGGTTGAGGCCTCACCAGGGAGCTGTCCATCTTGAACTTGAAATGCATCAGTGATGAGAAGAGGGACTGATTTCTGAGGCACTTCAGCCCATCTTTGGATAATTCTGAATGTGACTTAAAAAACAAAAACAAAAACAACTCTCTTTCTTATATTGCACCAACATGGTCCTCCCAATGATTTATCTACATTGGTTCTAATTCTATTTCCATGAAACTGCCTACAACATGCTGAGGCTCTCTTCCACTCAACCTTCAGTATTTGGCAATTTCCACGTCTACTTCTGTCTTCTCTTCCCCACACTCAAAGCCTCATATTGTTTCCAGTCATATGGTAAGACTCTTACTCCTCACAAGTAGGGACCCCCTACTTGGTGGTTAAGAGTTCAGGGATGGTGTGAGACCCTGGCTCTATCTTGTCTACCTTGGACAAGTTTCCTTATCTGTGAAGCAGGAACAAGATTATCTATTTTAAAAGATAACCATGAGGATTAAATAAGAAATTCCCAAGAACTTAGTGGCATGCTTGGAACACAGTTAGGTTTTCCCTAAATCCCCAAGTGTTAGTTGTTGGTAGTTGTCATTATCATCTTATACGTTGACAGAGAGCAGGGTGCTGACTGGAATGCAATAACCTGCTCTGACATGAGGAAAGTGGTCCATAGTTATGGTAGCACAAGTAAAGCCTTAGTAAAAATACTCTCCTTCTTAAGTTCCGAGCACACACTTCCTGACTCCAGTACCAAAAATGAGAGCCAAAATGCCTCCGTCTCCCTTTCTCAGCGTTATTGATCTGGGACTTGGAGATCTAATGGTTTACCATTCTATGTATACTAGTGGTGACAGATACAGGGACCTCAGGAAACATCTTGGAATTCTTCTTAAAGATATAAAAGCTAAGTGAAATTTTTATGATGAGACAGGAAATTCTGAAAACCACAGGACTCTGTTTGAAACAAGGAAAACACCAGATGAACACCAGTTTGAAAAAAAATAACAGCGGTAGCTACATCACTTCTGAAAATTAAATTATTTCTAACCTTCTTCCCTAAGATGCCAACCCATAATCAAGAACAATCAAACCACCAGGCATAAGTCAAAGAAATCTTGACTCACACAGCTGGTCCTTAATTAAAAGTGAATCATGACAGGGGGTGATGTCATCAACATGGAAACGTAAACAGCTACTGAAAAATCCTCTCCAGAGAGTCACTGAAAAAAAAAAAAGACAGTTATGAACTGTTTGAAACTCTGGAGGAGGATATAGACTGGAGAAGGACCATGCAGATGCCGAATTGAAGAAAGAGAAGAAATATCAGGTAGGAATCTTCCATCCCAGACCAGCCGGTTCTCTCCCCTCCCTCTCACTTGGACTCAGTGTGGGAAAGACAGAATCAACAGACAGAAACCCCCCACCCCACCAAGGACACAGATTTTAAAATCTTTCACAGCAGTGAGACATACCCCTGCTGTTTGAAGACCCAGGAGACAGGGGAGGACATTTCAAGGCCCAGGTCAGGGAGGGACAAAGAGACTGAGAAAACATGGACAGTGACTGTTTCCAGCCCTGGGTCTGCAAGCCCTTCCCCCACCCTTGAAGGAAGCAGCAGCCAGCAGCTGTTTCCTTGCATGGGGACTGGCTAGAGTACTGGGTCAGCTGAGGGAGTATGCTGCCACAGGTGGAGCCCCACATAGAGCCAGATTTTAGCCAGCAAAGTGAGGGCATAGGAATCCCACAGTTTCAGCACACCTGTGTAGGGGCAGCCTGGGCTCGGAGGCATAGCAGCCTCTGAAGACAATTAAGTTATCAAACAGCACCATCTGCTGGACAGTCTGGAAAGCGCAAGGGAATAGAAACCCTTTTAAAAAGATGCTTCAGACCCTTTATTAGGATGACAGGAGCTCATCTACATGCCCTGCACAGAAACCCGGCCTGGTTTTGGCTGAGAATTATGGACAATCCAACTGTCAAAGCAGGGCTCTAAAACAAATCCAGGTCTTGCTGACTGGTGGAAAACAGAGCACCACTGGAAGCCATCAGTTGTGTATTATCACACATAGTGAACTTGCTGGGGTGACCAGTGCCTACCTCCCAACCCTGTGGCAGGCCACAGGGGTGCCTGATTTGGGAGGAAGACTGGGAGGCAGAGCCAATCTGACAACTGGCCAGTGACAGAAACAAAGAACTATAGGGACCAAAGAAAACCAAGAAGAAAACCCAAGGCAAAAGAGAGGAAATAACCTCCAGAATAAGCTAATCAAGAAAATCAGATCCCCAGACAGCAAAAAATCATGAGCCACACCAGGAATCACGAAGATATGGCCCAGTCAAAGGAACAAACTAGCATGTCAACTGAAATTCAAGAGTTGAAACAACTAATTAAAGATGTTCAAATAAATCTTCTAAATGAAATCAACAAGTTGAAGGAAAATGTGACAAAAGAGATGAAAGATGTAAAGAAGACACTGGGTGACCATAAGGAAGAATTCATAAGCTTGAAAAAATCAAATGGCAGAACTTACGAGAATGAAAGGTGCAACAGAAGAGATGAAAAACACAGTGGAGACATATAATAGCAGACTTGGAGAGGGAGAAGAAAGGATTACTGAACTAGAGGACAGAACAATTGAAATCCCACACACTAAAGAGCAGATAGGGAAAAGAATGGAAAAATATGAACAGGGGCTCAGGGAATTGAATGACAACATGAAGTGCATGAATATATATGTTATAGGTGTCCAGAAGGAGAAGAGAAGGGAAAAGGGGCAGACAGTATAATAGAGGAAATAATCAATGAAAATTTCCCAACTCTTATGAAAGACATAAGATTACAGATCTAAGAAGCACAGCATACCCCAAACAGAAATGATCCAAATATACCTACTCCAAGACACTTACTACTCAGATTGTCAAATGTCAAAAACAAAGAGAGAATTCTGAAAGTAGCAGAGAAAAGCAATTCAGCACATACAAGAGAAGATCAATAAGACTAAGTGCGGATTTCTCAGTAGAAACCATGAAGGCGAGAAGGCAGTGGTATGATATATTCAAGATAATGAAAGAGGAAAACTGCCAACCAAGAATCCTATATCTGGCAAAACTGTCCTTCAAAAATGAGGGAGAGCTTAAAATATTTACAGATAGACACTGAGAGAGTTCGTGAACAGGAGACCTCCTCTAAAAGAAATACTAAAGGGAGCACTACAGACAGATAGGAAGAGACAGGAGAGAGACATTTGGAGAAGAGTGTAGAAAGGAAGACACCAGGAGACAGAAAGAGGGTAACGATCAGGCATTTGATGCTGAAGGAGTACAGAATGTTCAACAGGATTGATTGTATAGATCCAGAAATGGATAGCACAATATTGGGTGATGGTCACATAATATTGTAAATACACTGAACAAAGATAACTGTAAGTATAGTTGAAAGAGTAAGGTTAGGGACATGTAAGACACCAGAAGGAAAGATAGAAGATAAAGACTGGGACAGTATAACTTAGAGAAACCTAGAGTGTGTCAATGACTGTGATTAAATGTATGAATATAAGAATGTTTTTGCATGAGGGAGAACAAATGAATGTCAACTTTGAAAGGCATTAATAATGGGATGGTATTGGGGAAAAATACAATCAAACTAGAGCCTATAGTTAACAGTAACATTGTAACATGTTTCCATTAATTGTAATATGCTTCCATTAATTGTAACAAAGGCAACATACCAAAGCTAATATACCTCTTTCTTTGTGGAAGAAATGTAAATGGCCTCATATAGACAGCAGTGGTGAATGGCTAACTATGTGATTATACAAGGAACCACTGATTGTTTACTTAGGATGGAATGCATTGTGTGTGAAAAAACTGTCTAAAAAAATAAACAGAGGGATACAGGTGCTGGAGAAAATGTGGAGAAAGGGATGTACTTAATCACCATTGGTGGGGAAATAGGATGGTGCAGCCCGTCTGGAGGGCAGTGTGGTGGTTCCACAGGAAGCTAGGCATGGGGTTACCATATAGTCCTGCAACCCTGTTATTGGGTATATACTTGGATGAACTTAAAAGAAGGACATGAATGGACATTTGCACAGTGGGGTTCATGGTGGTGGCAGTATTCACAATTCACAGTGGATGGTGGTAGCCTAAGGTTACACTGACTGATGAGTGAAATGGTGAACTGTGGTATACACACAAAATGGAATATTGAGCTGCTACAAGAAGGAATGAAGTTGTGAGGTGAATGGACATTGAGGACAGTATGTTGAGTTAAATAAACCAGAAATGAAAAGAAAAACATTATAACGCCTCACTAATATGGACTAACTATAATGTGCAAACTCTGAGAGTTGAATCTGAAAGCATAGGTTATCAGGGGAAGGCTTATTGTAAAGGCTCCTAGATTGTAAACTCTTACAGCAGTCACATCTATTCCTGAGCTGTAATGGTTATTTCTAAATTCTGAGATTCTGAGCTCTTTGTGTATAACCTGGTTGGTCCCTGGAACTTTGGGTACCTGTGTGACACATGAGACTCAGAGCCAGAGTCTGGCAGCTATGAATGTCAGCATTACCCCATACAGCAAATCTTAAAGAGCCTGACAAAAGAGATTAAACTTCAATCAGAGATATGGACTCGGTTAGGACTAAGGGAAATCAGACTAAAGGGTAAAGGACGATATTGATGGTGTTTTAAAACTTCAACTTTTGTTTGAGACCAAATGAAGAGATGTTTATTAGGTACAAAATGTATATATTTTTGTAACACACTATATAAGTTAACTTGTATGGTCAGTTCATTCAAACACCATAATTACATGGAACGCTGAATAGGGAGTGAAATCTGGTTGGCTGGTACAGGTTAGTGTGAAGCCCCGACACATCCCAGAGTAATGTAGACAGAGAATAAAAATGTATTTGCAAAGCCCCCTTGAGGGGCTGGGGGAAAATGTTGAAATATTAACCTTCCCTATCTGGAAAATTAATGATATTCTCACAAGCATTGGAGACTACCAATTTAGAAGGTCGAGCCCTTGTTCTTGGGGCTTGCCCTTACGAAGTTTGTTACTGCAAAGGAGAGACTAAGCCTACTTAAAATTGTGCCTAAGACTCACTCTCAGAGAACGTCTTGTTGCTCAGATGTGGCTTTTCTCTCGAAGCCAACCCTGCAGGTAAACTCACTGCCCTCCCCTCTACGTGGAATCTGACTCCCAGGGGTGTAAATCTCCTCGGCAATGTGGGACAATGACTTGCGGGGATGAGCATGGCCCTGGCATCATGGGATTGAGAAAGCCTTCTTGGACCAAAAAGGGAAAGAGAAATGAAACAAAATAAAGTTTCAGCTGCAGAGAGATTTCAAATAGAATCCAGAGGTCATTCTGGAGGTTATTCTTATGCATTATATAGATATCCCTTTATAATTTTTAGTGTATTGGGATAGCTAGAAGGAAATACCTGAAACTGTTGAACTACAACCCAGTAGCCTTTATTCTTGAAGATGATTGTACAACTATATAGCTTACACTGTGTGACCAGGTGATTATGAAAATATTGTGGCTCCCATTCCCTTTACCCAGTGTATGCACGGATGAGTAGAAAAATGAGGACAAAAAATAAATGAATAATAGGGAGGGACAGGGGGTATGGGATTTTTTGGGTGTTCTTTTTTACTTTAATTTTTATTCTTATTCTTTTTTGTGTGTGGTAATGAAAATGTTCAAAAATTGATTGTGGTGGTGAATGTACAACTACATAATGGTACACTGTGGATGACTGTATGGTTTGTGAACATATCTCAATAAAATTGAATTTTAAAAAAAAAGAACAAAAATTAAAAAGGGAATCATGACAGCTAGAAACACTATCACTGAAAAATCACACAAGCTTTTGGGCGCTGGCAACACAGCACATGAAGTCAATTTTACAAGTTACCAAAGACCTACTTTGGGGAAATACTTCATTCACATTTTTACTTCTTTTTCGTATGTTTTTAAGAAGGAGACTTTACTCTTCAAATAATTCAGGTTTCCAAAAGACTCAATAATGTATAGTGAAGCTAGCTGTGGTCAACTGAAACAAGTCTCTACAAAGCCATCATATTCACATCTTAATCCCTGGTCTTGTGGGTATGAACTCATTTGTAAATGGGATCTTCGAAGATGCTGTTAAGATGAGGACACACTAAAACAGGGTGGGCCTTAATCCAATCTTATTGGAGTCCTTATAAGCAAAGGAAATTTGGACATGAATGTAGAAGCCACAGGAAGAGACCCTAGGAGACAGATCACCACATGACAGGGGCTGAGATTGAGTTCCAGAAGCCACCACCAGAATGCTACAAGACTTCGGAGAAGGCATGGCCTGCCAAGACCTTGACTTTGGACTTCCAGCCTCCAAAACTGCAAATTCCCATTAAGTCAATTAGTCTGTGGTATTTGTCATAGCAGTCCCAGCAAACTAAGATTATAGCTGAAGCTGAACTCAGTCTTGCTAACTCTATTGAAGTCACTGTGAAGTTTTAGAAACAGAGTATGTTAATGTCATTGAGGATATAGCAGGAGACATCTCTCTCTTTGTATTTCCCCATGGAACTTAGAACAGACCCTTAACCATATCATGTACTCAAAACAAATATTTACTGAGTAAATATGCCCAAATTATAGAAAAGCATACTTTATGCTTTTGGTTTTCATTATTATGATCTTCAGCAAGAAGAACAGGAGTCCTCTCTACTGAAAGCTGGAAATAGCCCCAATCTGAGTTCTGTTCCCAGTTCTGCTATCAAAGCCAAATGGGTGAGAGAAGCCACTGGAACCAGCCACCTGACTTCTAATTCCATGTCTAACACCTTGGGAAGTTACCTCACTCTTTTGTGCCTTCTTTCCTTATCTGTAAAACAGGGATGAAAACATCTACACCTCCGGCATGTCGTGAGAACTGAAATAATACATGAAATGCTTGGGGAGAGCATCTGGCATCTAATGAGTATTCAGCAAATGTTGGCCACTGTGTGATTATTTGCTAATGAATGAACCTGGGGTAAGTCTCTAATCACTCTGCTGCACAATTTCCTCTTGTAAAACAAAGAAGAGCTCAGCCCCAAGGTCTTCCTGCTGTAGGATGGAATGAAGGGGACTGCTAGGGTATCCAGCATTCCTGACTAAGAGAGAGTCAACAGGAGGGCTCCGTTGGAAAATTTTCTGATGGTTGGTATAAACAGTGTTAGCACATTTTTGCAAGCTGGGGGACAGGGAGGTGCCATTCTCCATGCTATTCTCCAAAGCATAATTGCTTTTCAAGCCATTGGCATATTGGATTTCTCAGAATTTCTCTAGAATTTTTCAGCAAACTAAACTGATTCAGGACAATGGGGGAAAGAAATTAGCTATCCTTTTGGTATCTATCACTATGAGCAATTTAATTTTGCCCTTTTGTATAGGGAAAAATATTAAAATCCATCTGCAAATATCTGGGTGGGTTACTTGAGTCTGGGAGGTATTTGCTTCACTTTACAATCTATTTGGGGTGATATGCTCATCTCTGCTTTGTGGAAGAGAATAACTTACAAGGAGTGTGGACATCAGGATAATGATGATGATAACAGGTACCATTTACTGAGGACTTACTGTGGGCCCATGCATGCTGGCCACTTCATGTACGTCATCTTTTATCCATACAGTAGTCCGTCAAAGAACGTATTACCATTCAGTTTCACGGATCAAGGAAACTGAGTGTTGGAGAGGTCTGCACACTGTCAGAGAGCTGGTAGATGATGGTACTGAGCTTTGATCCAAGGTCTATGTGGCCCATGGCTCATACTGTGAACCTTCCACTCCCAATGGTAGGTAAAGATGGTAGGAGATGAAACTTCACAACTTAGGGGCATTGTTTAAAGTTTACAAGACAATCCTCCTCCACTGTTCCATTTGGAGGGAAGTAAGATCCATCTTCATTGGTATTGACATTGCTCAACTTAATCAAATTTAGAATGCCATCATCAGAGAATTGAACCTTTTCATAATACTCTGCCCAGAGTAATATCACTGCCCATGTCATTCCCAAAATCTTTTCCGTCAAGTATTTATCAGTTCTGGTAAACGGGAAAGCCAGGAAATTTTCCAATGGCCCATAGACAGCCATGTTTTCCCTGTAGTACAGATTATCAAATGTCTATCTTATGAGAAGGTAAACTGGTTAGATACAGGGATTGACACTTTCTCCCAGTTTTTAGTCTGAACTTCCCCTTTTTAAACATTGCCATACCAATGATTACAGCCAAAGTGAATTTGCAGTAGTCTGAGTACATGGGGTAACAATTTTTAATTTTGCCACAGACTTTGCTATCTGATCAGTATCATTTAAAGTCTAAATTAATTTATTTTTAGGACAGGATGACTGGACTCATGTTAATTTTCATGACTGGTCAAAAAGTATTTCCTTCTTATTTAAGTATTTCACCAAAATTGTTATCCTACTACCATAAGTACTGACATTTTCCTTTTTCTTTTCACTTCTGCATAGAAACTTGACTAATTTCTCTCAGATTTCTTTAAATGCTATGGGAGACCAAGGAAAGTAAAATACAACTCAGAAAGCCTGACACACCCTCACCACATTGAAAAGGGGAAATGAAAGAAAATTTCTCATATAACCCGATCATTCAACTCATAGTCAGAGAAGGGAAATTTTTAGAGGGAAGCAAAAGGGTTTACAGAAAGTTCTCACTGGAAAGTGAAGAAGTGAGATAGTTTACTAACATGCAATGTGGAGGGGAAGCTTTAGGGCCTGTTTTTCAAAAGAGGTAGAACGTCCCAAACCTGACCCCAAATCTAGCCTGGTGCTAGTAACGTCCGGAAAAGGGCACTGTAGAGACTTCTGAATGCTGTAAATTACTCCAAATCTGAGCTCGAGGACTTACAACAGATGCAAAAGCAAAATAAAATCCCAAACCCACACACAATAATGATACTGCCTATAAAAGAGGGATGAGACATGCAAAAAATGTTTGACAATCAGAATTCTCTCCAGACAGAAGGCTTTTCATAGGCCTTTGGGGAGATTTCTGAGGATACTTAAATACCGTTTCCAGAGAATGTTTATTGACATGCATACTCTTGTGACATCCTTCAATTTCTTCACTGTATAATTGGAAGGCATAAAGAATAGAATTGTTGGCTACTCATCCCATTCCAGTATTTCCCCCTGGTCTCTTGTTGATTGAATTCCTGGTAGGATTTTAGTTATTCATGGTAGGATTTCAGTTATTCAAAGTCAGTAGAACTTTCATAGAATATCCATTTCTTTATATTTTTTCATGATACTTTTTCATATTTTAATGCTCAAGAATGCAAACTTCAGATAAAGAGAGACTGAAATAAATTTTATAAACTAGTTTTTCATACAGGATATAACACATAAACTTCCTCTTAAAACTATAAACAAGAATTAAAAGTCCCTTATTTATTTACAGCCTTCTTCTCAAAACCACACATACAAGTACGGTGACTGTACATTCTAATTAGTTTATCTGTATTCTGGTCATGCATTGCCATGCTCAAAGAACTTTAAATTTTTCATCACCATTTACGAACAGGCCCTGACTCACCAAGATTTACAGAGCAATCAGTGGCAATGTTAATTGGAAACTAGATTTTCTAACACCTACAGAAAACCATGCAGTTCTGAAAAAAAAAACAAAAACCAGCCAAGGAAGCAAAAATAAATTTAAGCATGGCATTTCTAAACTGGAGAGATAGACAGGAAAGGAGAATAATTTACAAGGGACTTGAATATGTGCTAACAAGTATTGTTTCTTTTCCTTTGACGTTTAGATTTGCTGAATTTAGCAATGCAGGGTCAAACGGAACCTGGTAATTTCCACAGATCCAAGATACCACTTGGCTTTTCTCAAGGGTTTGAAACATATTAGGATGAAAAAAGAGAATAGTTTTGTACCCAAACCCAGGAAAGAGCAAAGAGAGGGCAGAACATGAGGATGGGTTTAAGGGAGAAGCAACTGAATTTGAGGGAGGGAAGGACCAAGTTTTAGTTCAGGTCTACCTGCCTCGGAAGCCTGGACTTTTACCATTAATTGGCTGTTGCCTTCCACCAAGCCCCTGTAGTTATATAAAGTACGCTACAGACAGATGAGTGTGGCTTTGAAAGCCTTATAAAGGAACTTGAAGTCTTGCAATGTTGTACTGAAGGGGCAGAAGAGTAACATAAGCTCCACTGTGCAGAAACAGCTTTGACCAGGGTCCATAAGAATGGAAAGGAAGAGATAGACGTGAGCGAGAGGCCTTACGGAGAATTCCCAGGACGATGGAATATAAGGGGTGGGGATAGGGGTGGAGAATGATGCAAGCCTGTTTCAAGCACCATGGCTGAAAGGATGTGTTGCCATTAAGAGAAATAAGGTATGCTGATGGAGTAACAGGTTGTGAGATCTGTTCAGTTTGGGACAGAATGACATTGTGGCAATGGGAGGAACACAGGAAAAGAAGCCCAGTTGGCTCTTGGAAATAAGGGACCAAAGCCCTGGAGAAAGGTTGGGGCTGGCAACATAGAGTGGAAGTTCTTGACATATGGTCCTTGGAGGCCTCAGTAGGTAGACAGCATTGTTGAAGTGAAGGGAATCACCAGGATTGCCAAGGGAAAGGAGGAAGAGAGGGTGTAAAATGAACCAAGGATAGAACGCGGAGAAATGCTTGCATTGGGTGGCCAGGGGAGGACAGGAAGGGAGCATATAACAGAAATAAAGGAGAACTAGGGGCTGTAACGTTTCAACAGTCAAGAGGAGAGATCACTTCAGGTAGGGATTGCTCATTAGTTTCAAGAGTGAGGAAGGTAGTTAACTTCTAGTGACCCAGAATTTAACCCATTGGTAGAGGTGGAAGTCAGACTAGAAGGGTTAAGAGGTGAGAAGATGATGAGTTAATAGACGACGTAAATGCAGAATACTTTTGCAACAAATGTACCCCTGAAGGAAAGGATAGAGAAGATGGGAGTGGAGGATGCTGCCAAACTCACAAAAGGAGGAGTTAACAGTGAGAAGGGGCTGAGCATGTTTCAGGCTGAAGGGAAGGAGCTGATGCTGTGGTGAGAAATGGAAAATGTGAGAGAGATTGGATACAAGACAGGGTCCATGTTCGGGAGATTGTGGAAGAGAGTAGCTTGGAGACGGGGAGGAGGGGACGTTTCTCCTCCAGGATTGGGGGGAAGAAGACAGGAAGTGAGTTCCAAGGGATGTACTGAGGTAAAGAGGAAGGAAATTGAAGATGCTTGTGTACGGCAAATTGTAGTTGCACTTTTAATTTTTTTTTTATGATGTTTTAGTGGCAATGACAGTAAGGGCATTTTGTTTAAGAATTTACCATTCTTAGAATACTATATTTTAAAAACAGCAACAACCAAAAATACCTTCCAGCACATACTATTACATCTGTCCCCCAACCAGCAAAACTAAGCTGCCAACTTAGGTACAGGGTAATACAAACAAACAAAAAATCTATTGACAAAGATAAATTTCTTGTTTGTTGAAATGAGCGTTGAAATTCAGAATCCAGTAATTTTAACAAAGCAAGAAGTGCTTCTTGCACTGAAATTATATACAGGAAGCCTCCACTTTAGAACATTAATTTAACCATTCATAGCTAGATACCATGTACACACATGCAAGAGACTGAATGAAAATGGTCCCTAAATTTGATAAAATCCATCCTTTCAAGGAGGACACACACGAACACATCCTTCATAAATACAATATAGTCAATGACATCAGAGAGCTTACAGGGGCCTGGAAACCCACTTAGAAGTGCATAATAGAGAGCTTCACGGAGAGGTGATGTGAGCTGGGTCTTCAAGGATCACTTGAGATTTGCTCCTTCTTTGAAAAGGAAGTGGCAGGAAGTGGCAATGAAGGGGCCAGAAATGAGCCTGGGCAACCTGAGGAAAAGGATATGGATTGTATCCTGACAGGAATGGAACCAATAAAAGATTTCGAACTGGGAAGGAGCATAATCAGATATCACTGCATAATTCATTCAAGACATTTACTTAACCAGTGGCTCAACAGATACCTTCTATTCCCCTTACTCCCCACCCCCCTCCTTTTGTTCAGGGAATTCTCACTAGATCTTAGGAAGGACAATGCTGTCGTGTTCCTGCCTTTACAATTCCGAGAAACAATCTTAAAAGGTTTTTTGTTTTTTTTTTAATGTCGGTATCAATTTTTTATGACTCTTTAGAAAAGAATGAAGTGGTCTAAGAATTGTCACCAAAGTGTCAAAGAGTCACATAAAAACACATACTGTTTACAGTTGACTTTTTTTTTTGGTCTGATGTGTATGTAGCAGCTATACTTAAAGCTTTAAATAAAACCGATGGCCAGGCACCATAAGGAATCCTTACGGAACTCTATTTGGCACTAGGATCAAAGCTAAGAATCTGCAACCCTTAAAACCTATCGGTTTTGCCAAACATTAAACAAAGAATTACCATATGACCCCACAATTCCTATCCCAGGCTTATACCCCAAATAATTGAAAACAGATACTCAAGTACACGCACAGGAATGTTTGTAACAGCACTATTCACAATAGCCAAAAGGTGGAAACAGCCCAAACGTTCATCAGCAGATGCATGGATCAACAAATTGTGCTATTTACATATAATGGAATATAGTTCAGCCATAAAAAGGAACAAAGTATTGATATAGGCTGCCAGGTGGGTGACTCTCCAAAAGTGAAAGAAGCCAGACACCAAATGTAAAATATTGTATGATTCCACTTATACGAGATATCCAGAACAGATAAATCCATAGAGGTAGAACATAGACTGATGGTTGCCACTGGCTAGGAGGAAGGAGTAATGCAGAGGAACTGCTTCAGAGGTAAGGGGTTTTACTTTGGAGCAATGGAAATGTTTTGGAAGTAGATAGAGGTGTAAGTTGCACGTTATAAATGAACTAAATGCCACTGAATTGACCACTTTAAAGTGGCTGATTTTATGCTACATGAATTTCATTGCAACACATTATGTTTTAGAAATACCTATTTTCCTATTTAGCTCTTAACCTCATAATCGAACTCCCCCCAAAAGCCCCACACTGACTGGACTCACTTTTGCCAGAATGTAACTTAGAACCTCCCTTAGGGGTTTCACTTGGCACTCCAGTTTCCCCCAAGTTGGGCAATCTAGGGATCTCTCCATCCATGTGAACTTGCAATGCATTCTGGTAAATCAAGTTTACCTCATCCCTTTAAATTTCTCATGACTTTTTTAGCAGCTCAGTGACTAACATTTTAATGCTTCTGCCCAGCAAGTCACACATTTTAAGGATTCTGACCACTATTTCATCATGCACACACATGGCGGCTACAATTAAAATTTTTTTTTGTTAATGCCTTTGCTTGCTTTAGGGTATTTATTGAAAGAAAAAGCATCAGTTTAAATTTTCTTGGATACCTTTAGAAAAAGAGACTTGGGTTTTCTAAATCATCTCCCCCAAACTCGTTAAAATTCTAAATGTATCAGAGAGTGGAGCTGTATTTTTAAAATGTTTTATAAGGATACTAAATACTACATTGGGCTTCCTTGCTTAAACTTTTCTGCCTATTTCATATGGATTGGAATATAATTTTCATTTATCTTTGCTTTTATGACATTGCTGGTCAGAATGATTTACTTGATGCCCAGTTCTTATAAATGTGGCCCTCTCCTCCTTCCTCATGTTGTTGCTATGGAAAATGGGAACCACTTTACAACAACCCGCTTGATGATACAGTATTCAACATTAGGGCACAAGGAAGGCCTGTTTATTATGTGACAAGATGGTCAAGCAATCACTAATCAGTGGGGTTCAGAACAGAGAACTGATTCTGTATCCCAAAGGAATTAAAGGAACATTCCAAGAATAGTCACTAGTGGGAGTTAAACAAAATTACAAGCAGGAAGGGTGCCTTTAGAGTAGACAGGCTATACAAGGAGCCCTAGTAATCTAGCTGGATGCTCAACTCCAAACACTCCAAACACTTTGCCTTCTTCAGGGGAGATTTCCTGGAAAAAGTAGATCCCAAGGAGGATTCTGAAAAAAGTAAGCAATAACATTTGATCTCTTAGGTACAATGGCACTTCCCCAAATTGCTTGATTCAAAGGGTAATTCTGCAGGTAGTTCCCACCAAGTTCATATATACAAAGGAAATGGCACGGCAAAGGAGAAAATGCTTGGACTTCAGCAGTTAAAGAGTTCAAAGTCAGATGGGTTCAAATCCCATCTCATGTGTTGTTTAAGATATGGAACTTCACTAAATTTATCTGAGTCTCAGTTCTCTCACTTGTAAATGGGATGAATAATTTAAACTGCTGTTGTGGATTGAATTGGGTCCCCCAAAAAGATACGTTGAAATCCCAACCCCCAGTACCTGTGAGTGTGACTTTATTTGGAAATAGAGTCATTGCAAATGGAATCAAGCTAAGAAGAGGCAATACTGGATTAGGGTGGCCCCTAAATCCAATCAGTCTCCTTATAAGAAGAGACACAGAGACACAGGAAGAATATCATGGGAAGAGGGCAGCAGAGATTCGTGTTACACTGCTGCTACCAGAAGCTAGGAAGAGGCAAGGAAAGAGTCTTTCCTAGGGCCATCAGAGAGAGTGTGGCCCTGTCAACACTTTGATACAGGACTTCTAGCCTCCAGAACTATGAGAGAAGAAAGTTCTGTTGGTTTAAGCCACCTTGCTTTTGATCATTTGTTATAGCAGCCCCGGGAAATGAATGCACCTACCTCCTATGTAAGATTACAAACCATATGTGCAAAGTGCTCCGGCATATCATGGGCATTAAAGAAAAAATGATAGCTGATGCTATTGGCTGGCTGATAGCAGAGTTAGTGAAAAAAAAAAAAAAGTGGACCCAGGGAACTTTACACTGGCTGCTGTTTCTGTGTGTTGTGATATTTTCCCAATCGCTGCATGGTTAACTTTCTCAAATATTACTTTCCCAATGATGTATTTGCCAACTACCCTATTTAAAATTGCAATCTATAGTCCCTCATCCTCACATTTCATGCTCTCTCTAAAACAGCACTTATTACCTAACATACTATAGGATTTCCTTACTTACAAGTTTTTAAATTATCTGTTTTCCCATCAGACCATGAGCTCCTTAAGGGCAGGATTTTTTTTTTTTTTTTTTTTTGGTCTGTTTTGCCTATTGATGCATCCCCAGCACCTGGTTGGGGGGGTGGGGGGTTGGTTCTTGATATTTGTTGAATGAATGAAAGAAGTTCACTTAGGTTTGATTTGCAATTTGAACACTGGGTCAGTTGAAGAGGGGGCAATGTTTCCTCACAAGTTCTCACTTAGCCTTAGAGTCATGGAAATCCTAGGTACACTGCTAACTGGGCACCCAGAACCACAGGAGGACATGTGAGTGGAAAGAACATAGCTCTAACCAGTATACCAGGGAGTGTGAGTGGCAGAAAGCTTTTCTGGGATAGGCTTAAGTCTTCAAAACCTACTCCCTTGCCTAAAAACCTTCACACATTATATGCATCAAGAGAGTACAAAGAAAAGATGCTTGAGCTTTCCATGAAAACAGTAGGGAATTCTTGCGAAGTCAACATCACCATGAGTGTGATGTCAATCAAGTCCATAGGCTCAACAGAAACCCACTTCTTGAAATTTGTGAACAGTATCCATATCCGCTAACTATTCATGCCTCGTTCATGCAGATGTGTCAACATCTCCCCCAAACCCCAAATATCAATCAAATGGCAATGACTGGAATTTTAATTGACTGCAGAAGGTCCCAAAGAGAACAGAGGAAGGGGCCTCCACAGCAAAAAAGATGCTACAACATTAATATTGTCTGCTAAATCATTAGCATCTTGCCTACTAGACTGCAATTAGAGCATAAATTCCACAAGGACCAGGACAATGTCCATATCCTGTTCACCGCACAGTGCCTATAGCCTGATAGGCACGCAAAAAATATTTACTGAGAGAATGAATGAACTTGGTTAATTCAATGCATATTTCAAAGACCTTTTACAAAACCCAACTGTTGCAGTTCAAGGCCTAAATTTTGTTCAATAATGTGGATGAGACTTGGCTGCAGTATATATGGAAAATGATCCAGGAGGTTTTGTTTTATCAGGCTTGATTTGAGATGAGGGCCAAATGTGCAATTCATTTGGTGATTAAGTTAATGCTATCTTAACTGAATTAACAATTAACAGAAGATAATAAATAATAAGATAAATAATGATAAATAAGAACAAATAATAATAAATAAGATAAATAATGATAAAGATAAGAAGATAAGAAATATTGGTTCCAGGGAAATTTTAGGTAGTATATATGTTACCAGAATAAAAATTTTACCAAAAAACCTAACAGCATAGGACTGTACAACACAAACAGTGAGCTGTAATATAAACTATGGGCTATAGTTAATAGTACAATTATAATAATATTCTTTCATCAATTTTAATAAAGTTACCACACTAATGCATGGTGTTAATAATTGGAGGAAGGTATACGGAAACTCTATATTTTCTGCATGATTTTTCTGTAACCTACAACTTCTCGTTGGCCATCCCAGGTGCATGAGCAATAAATGCTTGTTTTGCACTTCAGAGGTTTTGTGTTTGTCTATAACACAGCTCAATTGCAACAATAAATAAATTATGTAAAGAGAAATAGTGGAAGGTCTTTCATATATAAGAGGAAGCACATAGTTCTATTCCCTTAGAAGGTGGTATTAGAAAAATTGATTCAAATCCTTAGTAGCTTAAAGGAAGAAAACTTTCATTCTCAGAAAAATTGGAGCTTCTTAAGGACTGGAATCATCCTTCAAATGAATAGCCTTTACAGAATTAGATCTTGGAAACCAATGACTACCCCATTACTGTTGAACTTGTGACTTCACTTAGGTCGGGGACCTTATCTGTTTTGTTTTTTCATTCCAGCGTATTTAGATAATAGCATGTCATCTACCACATAGTAGGTATTCAATAAATATCTGTTAAATCAGAACATGGAGAATGACAAAACTGGCCCCAGTCACTGGATTTAAGAGGTAAAATTGAGGGAATTGGGTCTAGAATCTTCAACAACAGGTCACCAAGAGGTCCGGTACACTGACATCAGCATCCCCTTTGGAACCTTAAGGTCAACATACTCTTTCATTCCTCCATCCCTCTCATCCATGGTTATGGATTCTTTTCTTTTAATTACCATCAGAAGGAATCCCAAGCTCTTTAACAGAGTCATGGGTACTTCAAGACTTGGTCCATATCTATCCACCTACTTCACCCTTGTGTTCTGGTGGTCACGTGCACACATTTTGCATCACGGTTCTGTGCCTTTGCTCGTGCTATTTCATCTGCCTGGAGCACATAAACTAATTATCCTTGAAGAGTCAGCTCATGTGTTATCTTCTCTAGAAAGCTTTCCCCAAATTCTCAAGTGGAATATGACTGTGTCTCACTGGAAGCTAAAATCTTCATAATTAATCATGTTTTACTTTTTCCTCTGGCAGCCAGGAAACTTGGAGTCAAGTTTGTGCCCGATTATAGAAATTATAAGATATTTATTTTTTGGTTCTATTGATATTTCCCATGGTCAAAGCTTTTTGTTCCAACTGTAACTCTGTATTTTTATAAGGTGACTCAAGTCTTTTGTAGCATAAAAAGGCTGACAATTAATTAATTAATTCGCTAATCTTAGTAAGCTTGCATTTTTACCCGGGAACACAATAAACCATGTTAGCAATACACTCATATTAAGATAAGCCAAATGCAAAGCATTCAAAGACTCTCTTTTTCAAGGTCGTCTTCCACTTCTCCATATGGTTTTGTTCTTCATCTGGCTGTTACTTTTTCTGTTGCCATGGCAGTTAATATTTATACAAACAATAAAAAAGCAAAGGAGAAATTCTTGCCCACTTCCTGTCAACATTACTTAGAATTTCAGGCCAAGGAGTGTGTGATTGATTCCATCTCGATGCACCCAGAGAAGGTGAAATGAAATGGACTTGAGCCATTGACTCCAGATAATTTAGAAAGTGGAAGGCTCATTTTTCTTTTAATGCCTAGGAGTAAAATGAGCTAAGGAGATCAGATTATTTTTCCTCATGTCTTAAGTCAGCAAATGTTTATTGAGCATTTACTATGTGCCAGAAATACAAAGTCTAGATGGAATTTGGGGACTCATTTTTCTATAAATAGGAAATAGATTTTTAAGCAGTAGACTGAAGGATAGAGGACATAAGTAAAGAGAGCCACATTGAAGATGGTGGGGAAGCTTGTCGTCTCTTGAAATTTGGGTATATGATGAAGTTTTACTAATTCAGGCAGAATTATTTGGAATCTGACAAAACATAAAGCAACTAGATTTAACTGTAATATCTTACTAAATAAAACGGGCCCCACAAATTATTACAAAATAATCTATTTGCATATAAATAATATGTTAATTACAAAATGATTTGTGCCTGATTCTTCAAGTAAGTGAGAACACCTCTACCTAGCAATTCTTTAGGTGCTTACAATTTTTCTTTTATAGCAAGAACAAATCAGAGACTTGTCTTTCTTTTAAAATGTATCATAACTTAGCATTTCAGTACCTCATAAAGGTATCTCTGAGAGTAGTAAGAAATTCACTCAGGCTATGGGCAAAGTGATAAAGAGCCAGGCTTGGGTTTAATGTCCCTGCACTTAGTTTCTTCATTTATAAAATGAGGGTAAGGAAAGGAGAGGAAAAGGGAAAAAAAGAATTAAAGGGCTTGGAAATGTTGTATGATAAAATGATAAAATGGCAAAGAGCCACAGTATGGCATCAGACTCTGGATTTAAATTCCAGCTCTACCCTCATTCAGTGCATCACCTTGGACACCTCCCTAACATCCCTGGGCTTCAGTTTCCTCATCTATAAAAGAAGGATACTCATTGCATCCACCTTGTTGGGTTGTGAGGATTAAATAATAGATGTAAAGTGCTTAGAATAGTGCTTACCATATCATAAGCACTCAAGAAACATTAATTATTATTATAATATAAAAGGCTTATTGTAGGTGCTCAGCAAATGGCAGTTAATAGAATGGGGCAAAATGGGACGGAATAGGGACCACACATTTTTAGGGGTAAAAAAGTCTTAGGAATAATTCAGTCCTATCTTTCATTTGACAGAATGTAAAGCTGGGGACTGTAGTGACAGGAATGTCCTGCCCAAAGCCTCTGGGCTCCAGGGAAAGAGCCCAGACTGCAGTCCAGGTCTTTAAGCTTCCAGTCCAATGTTCTGTGTCTACAGGTGATGGGATTGTAACAAAGACAGTTTTTCATGACTATTTTCCAAAGAGGAAACACAACATGGGGATTTGGAGGGGGACAGGGCAAGGGGGAAACAGCGATTGGCAAAGAGAAAAATTGAGGGCTGTCCCTCGATATGGGTTGTATCTGGGAGGCATCAGGACTTAATTTTTGGTGAAAGCGGCCAAAGATTTGTAGATTACAAAAATAATCATGGGAAATAAGAATGACTGGGGAATTATAGATCCATCAGTTTTACTTTCGGATAAGGCCAGCTGACAGAGTCATTAATCACATAAACAAAAATAGCCCATTATTTTTTAAATAAGGAGAAATTTACTAAGAGACTAAAGAGACTAATTTACTAAGATTTTGGGGGGTGGGGTGGGGTGGGGAGGAGAAGCAAAGAAGTTCTCTAAGATGAGTTTCTCACTATCAGCTATTTTTTTAAAAATGAGTTGAGTGATGTAGTGATCATTGCCAACTATTCAGAGTACTTAATTCAACACTCTCTATTTCCAAACGAAGAATAGACACAGAGAGAGTGAGTGGCTTGTCCAAGGAGACTTGGCTAGTTTAATTTCACTGCCACTTGGATAGGTTTATGGCTTAAAGTTTAAGCCTTCAATCAAAGGTAGAGATAAACAGAAGTATGATGAAAACTACATCATTGCAGAAATCTCCTCCGCCATTCACTGAGAGCATACCATGTGCCAGATAACACAGGTTGCTTCCTGTACTTTTATTCGGCACAAACCCAGGAGTGAGGAACTATTCTTATGCCATTTTATAGATGAGGAGATAGAGTCTTAGGAAGGCAAGCGAGTGACATTACACCTGCACCAGCAGCATCATTATCAGCACCTTTTTCTTAGCAGGTACCATGTACCAGGTAAATGTACCAGTTGCTTTCCATTCCTCATCTCATTTTACCCTCACAACAATCTTACCAAGGTTGGTACTATAATTAATGCTCATTTTACAGAAGCTTAGAATAAGGTTAACTGGCCCACAGTTACCTAGTTGGGAAGTGGCTAAGCCAGGAGATGAACCCAGGCTTCTGTAGGTAACATATTTAAGAATAATAGGAAGGAGAAAGTGCAAAGAAAAATCTCCATTTGCAAATCATTGACTCTTCCAGTAGTAAAGACCCAAGCTGACTGGGATATAGACTGTGAGTACTTAACGGAATTTGTGTAGACGGGGACAAGAGGGTCTTGGCATTTCTGTTGCCAACAGAACATGGAGCTGAGCTAGTGGAACAAAGGGACTGACCCAGGAGAGCAACTTTTGCTCCACTTGTACCAAAGCTCACTTCTATTTTAGTGCCATAATCTATAACAGGGGAAGCAATATGCTCGTTGCCTGGAATGCCATGCCTGGAATGCCATGCTAAAAGGCGTGGTAAATCAGGCAAGAAAAGAGTGTGTAAAAGCTCCTGAAAGACTCAGGAGCAAAGAAACGGAATTAAGAGGGATAAAGAGGAGTAAGAAAGAAGAAAGTTGGGGGTGGGGGGGACGACAATCAACACATTTCATTCCACAGACAGCACAACATAAACACTGTTTCCCAGGGATTATTTTTATTAAAAAATATATAGATGGGTGAGGGCTTCTTTCTACTTCACAGAGAAGGCAGTGTTCTATACGTTGATAACAATTTATCGCCAAACATCTGCTTAGAAATCTGTTGACAGAGTCTGAGACATCTTGATGAATGGGAAAAAAAACCAGGCAGGGTGGGCAGGAATCATTTCTTATTTTTGTAAAGGATTCAGTACATTGTTTATACTTTGTGTTGGCAAATTTGAACAATATAACAGTTAAGCAATCTAAACTATGGCCAAAAAATTAAAAAAGCCAAACAAGTATGAAATGAAATGGATATTCTTGACTGACTGCATTATTTTGTCTTCTAACTGCTTAAGTACATAAGTTCTGTGTTTATCTGACTCTTTGAAAAGTCAAATCCATGACTTCTTTTAATGAATACTGCTTGATCAACTTTAAGGGACTATGACCCACTAACTCACTGATTAAATAACCATTTATTTAATGTAGCTCCAACACTCTAAAACTCACCTTACAACTCAACTCAGGAATACACATGAGTAAAGGAGCATTTTAAATAAATTGGCAGAGAGAGCCAAAGCCATCAGTCAAGGTCAGCATAAAGTTTAGAGCCAGATGACATGATAGCTGCCCAATCACTATTGCTGTGATTTTCTAGCAAAGCTTTTGGTTTGTCAATCCTGCTGATGACTGTCCTTAACTTTCCACAGTAATTCTCCCCTCATACTGACAAACAGGAAGAAACCACTCAAGTTCTTTCTTACATAATGTTTTTTTGTGGTAGATCCCCAACTCAAAGAACCTTAATGCTCTTTATCATTTCCACTAGATGTCAAGCGCAGGAAATAAAAATATTTTTCTCTTCCAACTCAAATACAATACCCCTTTGTGAAGCTAAGAAGCTAGAAATAGCTAATCTGGGAAATTTTTCAGGTGGAAGATATGCATCAAAATATTTAATTTTGCTAAAAATACCTCTAAGTTGTTCTTAGTATTCCAACTCGTATCACACCAGCATTTGGTATGATGAACAAAATTTGTTTTACCGCTCTAGCTGCAGTTACTCTGAGGTTATACAAGGGAGTCAAAATAACTTCTTCTGTAACACTAAAGTCCCCAAAGGCATTTGCCACTTTAGAGCAATTGTTTTCAGTATAGAACAAGAAAGAAGAGGGAAGAGAGACCAATTCAAATTACTGCATCTTCATCACCTGGCAATAGGAGTGTAGCTACAGGACCCAAGAGGTAACTTAGGCAAGTTGGAGAGTCCCTCAAGACTAAATCCATGACAGGAAAGTTTGTGCAGTCCTAATCAGCTGCCCCTAGCACAGATAAATGAGGCTCCCTAGGAATTATCACCATCTTACTAGCAGTGGGGCTGATCTGGTGTCCAGAGATGAATCTGGCAGTAACAGGAGATGTGTGTGATCCAGTGATCCAGGGATCCAGTGTTCCAGCCCCACCGCAGTGGAGACACATGAGGAAAGATAAAGAAAGAGAAAACAGAAAATAAAAACTCAGCCTTGGGAGCGAGGTGAATGCAGTGGTGGAGCTAGGCAAGCCATGGGTTCTTCTATGTGAGCTTCTCTCTGCCACATCAGAGCCCACCACCCCCCACCCCAGTCTCAGTGGCTCCCCTCTGTGGGGGTACAAACCAGATGACAGCTAAGTTTTCTTCAAATCTTGCCAAGGACAACATTGCAGGGTTAAGAACACAAAAGGCCTCAAATATCTTGCTACCGAGATTCTTTTTTATAAGAATTCTTTTTTATACGTTTCAGTATATATATATGTATCAGTCTTTCAAGGATCACTATGTTCTTAAATTCTTTCAGCAGCTCTATTTGTTCTCAAAAGGGTCATAGATTTATTTAATAGCAGTTTAGCTTTCAGTTGACCCATTATAAGTCAAAGTGTAACACATAAAGCATCCAGCATAATTAGGTTGGGGCAAGTGTAGGGAGTCTGAAATACAAAACTGAGAGTTCCTCATGTTATTTGCTGCTGGCAAGTGCACCCACAGGTGAAAGGGTAGAATTTCAGACAAAAATTTGGAATTAAACATCTGTAAAAGGAATATTTCCATGGCTGTCTTGTTCACATTGCTCCCCAAACCTGTCACCAATGCAGGGAAAACAACACCACCACCACAAAACAACAAAACTTAGCATCCGTGAAAATGATTCGGTGAGTTATTTGCACTTCAAGTACAGTAAGATCTTTCTACCAACTGATATAACTTATCACAAAATAAATACCCACTACATGCCCTCTATAAAAGTATAACCCAGAGACACCTTTGTTTCTTATCAGGAGGGAGCACTGCTGTGGGGCTCCAAGGTTTGACAGGGGAGCTGAGATAAAGAAAGGAGAGCAAAGATGGTGAAAATGTCCTTTCACAGGTCATCCAATTAATCACAATCATAACACAGACAAAGTGATCCCGAGGATACATTTTAGTCTACTGAACAGGATGCTATCCTTAATCGCTGTGCCCGAGAAAAAGACGAAAGCTTCAATTTGGAGAAAAATGTACCTAAAGTTGAGTTGTCGTGTATAGTAAACCTGGTCTGCAGTCTTGCCTAAGTAAATGCCATGAAAAAAATCCAACTTTCTTCAATGCAAATTATGTTGGAGACAAAGCACTAATTATTCAGTAACTCAAAGATGTCCCTAACACCACACTTGAACATATTTACTATAATTTGTTTTTATATTTAAATCTATAAACAAAGGTTACTAACTTTCTATTAAAAATACATGAAATATACGTATACTTTATAGTGAAAACTGTATACTTTTAGTTGAGTTAAACATTCTTGTCTTAAAGGAAACCAGGGAAGGAAATACTGGACCTACATAGAATTAACACTGGCATCTCTTAGACACAGTCCATGTGTAAGTCCTTCCTCTACAAATCACAAATTTTATGCAATTATCTTTCCTTGAGCCAACATGTTTTCCATCAAGAAAACATGGCAGATATAATGACCAAGCTCTCTTGACCATTATATATGGCAATCAGTTTTTCCAACCACCAAAATAGAGAATTCTTTAGAAATAATGTAAGGAACATTTTATAATTTGTTTAGTTCTCATTTTCAAATATACTGGAGTTAATTCATGTAGGCACTATAATGTAAGTTTTTCTCTCTTACTATTATTACTTGTTTTGATGTAATATTGTCCTCTGACTTAAGAAAATACCTAGATTAGATTTACTCATAATATAAGAGAATGTAAGCTACCGTGATGGGGTGTATTTCTGGACCCAACTGAAATATCAACACGGCAATCAACCTTACAAATATTTGTTTTAAGGGAATGCAGGAAATAAAAACAGGGAAAATAAGTCAACTTCAGGGAATAGATAGCATGGGCTATTTTAAAGGCAAAAAAAAAAAAAAAAAAAAAAAAACACCAGAAGTCAAGGAACAGAGATGTTCAGTTACTACTCAATCAGATTTCCCTTTTACAAGTCTACTTCAACTTTTCTCTTGATATTCTTTCTTTCTACAAACTTTTACCATTAAATTCATATGTTTAACATTTTTAGTCCTCAATTACCTTGGCTGAATAGTTGAAGAGCAAAAACCTCCTGCCCTTAGTGCTTTCTCAGAAGAAAGGCTACATGTATCACCAAGAATTTCCTCAGCTTTGCCATATTCCTAAAAGCAAATGTAGCAGTAGTAGCTGTCTGGATACAGTCAACAATTGGTAACTTCTAAGGCTGGTTAGCTATTCTGGGAGTGAAAATTGAAACAGAAATGAGGAAGATGAAAATGAGTGTCTTAATTGCTCTTTTTCACTTTAATTATTATTCTTGTTACTTTTGTGTGTGTGGTAATGAAGCTGTCAGGGATTGATTTTGGTGATGAATGCACAACTATGTAACGGCACTGTGAACAATCGAATGTATGCTCTGTTTTGTATGACTGCAAGGTATGTGAATGTATCTCAATAAAATGAATAAAAAAAAAAAAAGAAAATGAGTGTCTATCAGAAAAGACTCTGGCAGATTCAGGGACAGGCAGAAAAGCCCAGGATGTGTAATAAGGTGAGGAGAGTAAACTCAATGCTGCCAGAACAGCACCCGGCACAGAGCAGTCAAGGAGCAGCCCCAAGTGCAGACCAATTCCCGACTGCGGCTCATGCCCCAAGTACGGCTGAGCTCAGGCTTTCAGATCTCAGCACTGGGGTCAGCTCTAGGAGGGGCTAGGAAAGCACAGTGACCATACTTTATGGTATTTGCAGAGACACGGCCAACAACAGCCAGGGGACTGTTTACCAAAGTTGTTCTCCAGCACCACCCACAGAAACGCTTGTGGGAATCACTGCCAAAGCGTACATGGGAATCAAACAGAAGGAACTGAATTCAGCCATGTAAAACATGCCCCAGTCATTTCGTAAGCCCCATATCTTCACAGACAGATTTTGTGGAAGAAATGACTGCTTACAGAAAACAGAGACCCCAGGAATTAATCCAGCCACCAGGATGAAAGCAGACCGAAAAAAATATTAATTATTCCATTGTATAATTCACACTGGTGACTTACTCAGTCTAGGCTATAAGACATCTAGGGATAAAATTGCTGCTCAAAACTAGATATGGTTAAGGGAATGAAAAGAAAAGCCACAAACTGTGAGGAAATATTTTCAATCTAATAAATACTTACATATCTAATAAAGGAGTTGTATCCAATATATACAAAGAACTTTTAAAATCCAACAATAAGAAAACAAACAACCCAATTTAAAAATGGACAAAAAAAATCTCAAGAAACACCTAATCAAAAAAGTTATACAAATGGCAGATAAGCAAATGACAAGTTGCTCAATAGCTCGTATCCTTAGAGAATTGCAAATTAAAACAACAATGAGATTCCACTGTGTACCTATTAGAATGGCTAAAATCCAAAACACTGACAATACCAAATGTTGACAAGGAAGTGGGGCAACAGGAACTCCCATTCATTGCTGGTGGCAATGCAAAATGGTACAGATACTTTGGAGGACAGTTTGGCAGTTGGTACAAAACTAAACCTAGACTTACCCATGTGATCCAGCAATGACACTCCTAAGTATTTACCAAAATCAGTTGAAAACTTATGTCCACACAAAAACCTGCACACAAACATTTACAGCAGCTTTATTCATAATTGCCCAAAACTGGAAACAAATTGTCTTTCAGTAGGTGGACAGATAAACAAACTGTTCTGCACATCCATACTATGAAATATTATTTGGCCTTACAAAGAAATTAGCTCTCCAGCCACAAAAAGACATGGGGGAACCTTAATTGCATATTGCTAAGTGAAAGAAGTCAATCTGCAAAGGCTATCTACTGTATGGCTCCAACTATATGACATTCTAGAAAAGGAAAAACTATAGAGACAGTAAAAATAAGAGTTTGCAGGGATTCAGGAGAGGTGGGGGAGGATGAATAGGTGGACATAGGACTTTTAGGATAGTGAAACTATTCCAAGTGATGCTATCATGGTGGATACATGACATTGTGCATTTGTTAAAACCCATAGAACTGTGTAACAGAATGAACCCTAAGGTAAACTGCAAAAGTTAGTTGTTAATAATGTCTCAATATTGGTTCATCAATTGTAACACAAGTACCACAATAATGCAAGATGCTAACAATAGGGGAAACTCTGTACTGGGGAGGGAGGATATATGGGAACTCTTTGTACTTTCTATTCACTTTTTCTGTAAACCTAAAACTGCTCTAAAAAATAAAATCTATTAATGCAATTTAAAAACAAACAAACAAAACCACCAGATCTGGTTAAAGCCTGGGTGACTGAAGGCTGTGAAGAGGAAATATGGATCACCATAGAAGAGATCTAGAGTGTAAAAAAGGATTTACCAAATAAAAATATCAGAATGTTCTATACACCTGCACACCCAGACAGAGTTAAATGGTTAACATATGCTTTTGTATTTGCAAGAGATGTGAGACCCCAGGCTCTGCAGGGACTGCACAGAAACCTATACACCAAGGTAGTACCAGAAGCTGAAAACAGAGGAGCTCCAAAGGAGTCCAGTCTTCTTTAATCCACACTCTCAATGTGGAGCTTTGGGACTCAGGGTCTACTCAGCTGTGGCTCTTAATTCATGTCATTATAACAACTGCTTTGGTTTTCTCATCCTTTTACTACTTAACCTGTGATCCTTTACATTTCAGAGATCAATTATACACATCGCTGCTTTAGATTTCCCTCCAATTTCAGGGTTTAATCTGATGACTATGCTTACACATCTTTCACTGCCTTTATATTGCTGTAGAGTTGGGTTTTTCTTGTCACTCCATATAAACACACTCTCTTTCCCTAATTCCTCACTCTTCACCACCTGCTGGGAGCTAAGTTTGAAAACATCATACTCCACATTCTTTTTTAAGGTAGAGAAAGAGGAACACAGCAGCCGTGTTCACTGAACCAATGAGTTCACAGTGCCCAGCGACCATCTAAAATATAGACTGTAGCATCCATGAGGGTAAGGACTGTGATTGCTTTATAAACATTGGATATCCACTGGGTTAGTATCTGGCATGGAGTAGCAGGTCAATAACAATTTGCTGACAGATAGGAAGTAATATTTTTTTCTGAATTCCATTTTATTATCAAATTATTCTCTCTATTGGACAAGAGAAGGTTTGTAAATCATTAGAATCATGGTTTAAGGGGAACACAAAAGACAGGGTCCAAATCTCAAAAGGTCCCAAATTCATCCCAATAAACAATAATCCTCTCCTCTTCCACCACCTCCTCCTTCATTTCTTGAACTACTTGACAGGAATAATTCTAGGCTCTTTACCTACACTAACTAATTTATTCTTCATGTAAACCATATGAGGTAGCTATTATATTATTCTCATTTTACAGATAAGGGAGCAGCAGTTTCAATGACTGATAACCTGCCAATGGCTACAAAATTGCAAACCTAGGACTTGTACCTAGGCTATCTGACTGTAGAGATCAGCTCCTAGCCACCATGCTGCACTATCATCTGAAGCATAGCTGTTAAGAAGTCTAAGCGAAGGCTACGATGAATTCTATCCTGGCTATTCATTCAATAAATACTCATCAAATGTCTACAATATACCAGGTGCTGGAAATTTCCCATTAATAGCCACGAACACCATTCCATATACAGTCAACATCTCTGTTGCTTTCCTAGTGGCCCAAAGAGTAAGCATACTGAAACTGTTAGACAAGGAAACTCAGTGAGGGTGGGTTCTTTTTCCATATCATTATCTTTCAAACTTCCTTACAGAAAACAATCACCACTCCTCTGAGCATTACCTGGGACACTACCAAGAACCATTAAGGACTCTGCAGCTGCCTGGAATGGCACAGGTAGAGATCTGAATGGAAACAGGGAAATGAACAAAATGGTATCTGGAAGTTTCTTTCTGCTCTATTATTATTAGATTTAGGAGATGTATTGGCAAGTTTCCCATGCCCTACTTAACAGTCAAAAACGTGAACCATGCAGAGAGTGGAATATTCTTGGCCCTTCTCCCCCCCCCCCCCTTCCTTTGAGAAGGAAGGTCTTCAAGGGTGGAGAAGGTACGGTCACCCAGTTGTCCTCCACACGCCTTACACAGAGGGCAGGAGTGCAGGGTGGCATGGACCTCCAGGCAGAATTCCTGGTAAAAGGCAAGCTACTGAAGCATGCAGCCTTTGTGTCTTCTTTGACCTTCACCTTGCACAGGACCCACCCGTGCAGCCCAGGACAATCCCCTTCTCCCTGTGCTGCTGAATCAGCCACACTGGGATGGATCTGAAGGGAAATTTCAGCCTCCCCAGACATTTGGCCTATTCAGCAGCACGAAGGAAAAAGCAGTCCATTCAGTGGGGGAATAAAAATGAAGAGTTGGCTGAATAAAGGTGATAAAAATAGATTTTCCGACTCTAGGAAGATGAGGCATTTTGCTGGGGGGAATTCGTTTGGCTCTGTTTCAGCTTGGTTTTCAACCAGCCTCCTGAATTTGACTAAGGAAAATTTCCTTCCCTGAGATAACCAGTGCCATGAAGTGTTTAGCGTTCAGACAGGTCCGACAGGATTTTATTAGAGAATTTCTCAGAAATAACCTCCATTCCATCCCTGGTCAGCTGTAAAGACTGACTCAGAAGGACAAGGGCTAAGTGGTCTCGTCTTGGATAAGGAGCCCTTGAACCCAGACTCTGCCTTCCCTTTTTAAGAAATGGGGATTTTTTTTTTTTTTAGAAAGCAAAGGTAACTGTAGACACAAGAGCAGAATATGAGAGTGGTCTCAGGAAAAACAGCACCTTATATGCATGCAGTCACATTTCCCCTTTACATCATGTGCTGTTTAGTAACAGTGCACTGAGGGAATGAATCTTTAAAACACAGCAGAGTTACTTCAAATTCACAAACTTCTTCAACGCCCTCTTTATTTTGGCTGAACTAATGTGTCTATGTGTCCTCCGCCACACACCCCAAAAGAAAAAAAAATGCTTTCCTTAGAGAAAAAAAAAAAGGGCATAATTAAAAGCAACATGTGGTAAAAATTTCAGGGGATAAGGTAAATTCCACAGGAAAGCAATCTTGATATTATTTTAGCCATCCCATAAGTGCATAGAAAGCAACATTTTTTTTTCCAAGTGTTTCAATCAAAGTAGCTTCCTTCCTTTCCCACAGATACCCATAAACATGTATTTTTTTTTTTAAATTTACTCACCCCCACATGTCCTCATATCCACTTGAAACCATCATATCCACGCTGGAGAAGGGCAGGGCATCTTTCCGCGTGTGCTCCAAGAGGGAGCCCCAACAGAGCAGCCAAAACGCTCTACATTCCCTTTCCCCAAACAGTCCTCAGCACAGCAATCGTGCTGCTCTGACCAAGAGCAGGCTGCAGCAGCCTGAAATGCTGATGCTGGGAAAGAGAACTGACTTGAAGAGAGTGGGATTGCCACACCTATCGGGGAAGGAGGCGGAGAATTTTGTTCCCTTTGAGGAATAGACTCCCGAGAGGTACAACTGGCTGATTTAATGAGTCCAGAAAGCTTTGTGACAGCCCTGGCATGTAGTAGGAGGGTAATCCTATCAGTAAATCTGAATCTGGAACAGCCACCCAAGTGGGACATGAGAGACCAGAGTTCAAGTCCCAACTCTGGAACAAAGCAGCTGCAAGGCTCCAACCTTCCGAGTCTCCATTTCCCCATTTGTAAAATTAAAAAAATGGTGTTTAAAAATAAATTTCTAAACAGTTTCTAGTTCTCAAATTCTAAGGCCACCATAATAATTGTGGCCATAATAAATAATAAACACAATAATAAATAAGTTACAATTTATTGGAAACCTACTATGTACCACATTAAGCATTTTACATACACCATCTCATTTAATTCCACAATACTGAGACGAGATTTATCAACTCCATTTTACAGATGAGGCAACTGGTGGACCCACTCCATGAGTCCCCATGAAAATAAAAGATCATCATATCCCTTCAATGTTTTGAATTTAAATGGAGGCATTTCATCTTTGTGCCTGAAATTGAGATGACATCTGAGAATGGGATTTCTGCACTGTTAGGTGATTGATGTGTTTACAGTCCTGTTGGTATAATTCTGAGTCCTAGTATTTATGGTTATGGCTGTTCATGCTACTGCAAAATCTATTCCCCACCTGTTGTTTTTTATTAAACCTCCCTAAAGGACATGAAATATTTCTTTGTACGGATTCTAAAAACAGGATGCTGAAATATGCTAGCAGAAACGTGTAGATTTACCGTTTGGAATTTTCAAGTGCTATAAAACAGTGTTTACAACCAATTCATCATTTATAAAAGTTATTAAATGATATGCCAACTGTCTTCTTGGTATCCTGCCATTTATTGATACCAATACCTCAAATGGTAGGTGGACATTTAATGATCGTTAATAACTTCTGGTTTCCTTGCCTATTATATAGTTTTCTTGCATTATACTATATTTTATCTTTATCTTCTATCATCCTATATTTAAGTAAACTTTTAACTTCAGAACAGTGTTAGATTTACAGAAAATTGTAGAGTGCAGAGTTCCCATATAACTCACACCCCACGTTTTACTTTACTATGGTACATTTATCACAACTGACGAACAAACGTTGGAAAACTACTATCAATGAACTCCATGCTTTATTCAGATGTCATTAGTTTTTCTCTAATGTCCCTTTTCTGTTCCAGGATCCCATCCAGGTTGCCATATTACATTTAGTCTAAATGTCTACTTTTAGATGTACATTCACGTCTCTTCAGCTTTCTCTGGACTGTAACTGATCCTCAGACTATCCTTGTTTTTGATGACCCTGATAGTTTTGAGAAGTCCTGGTCAGGTGTTTTTGTAGAATGTCCCATAACTTGGATCTGTCTGTTTTTCTCATGGTTAGGCTGGGGTTATGGGTTTTTGAGGGGAAGGAAGACCACAGAAGTGAAGTAAGACTCTCATCATATCATATCAGTCTTCCTGTTTCTTTTTAATTGTAAGGAAAATGTTTAAAATAAGTCATCAATTAAAAGTTTAGGCTCAATAAATTTAAGTTTTAAAAGATAAATTAAATATCAAATTACTCACCCAGGAAGATAGCACTTTATATTGTGGAGAGAATGACAGAGAGGGAAACTAATTTTTGCATCCATTTTGAGATAAGAGTAGACCTAAGATTCTAGAAGAAAGCCAGCTAATTAGAACAAGAGGTGTCTAGCAAGTTCTTTTGAAATGCTTGCCAAGACAAACTTCCTACAAAAACAACCTCAGATGAAGGCACTTTTAGCACTACTGTTTTGCCCTAGCATGGTCTCACTCTTTCATATGATACTTTCCAATAATATTTGGTGGATTTTTTTCCTGCTGTCAAACATTAGGATCCCTACAAATCTGGGTTTGGGGTACATGCTAAAAACTAGTTCCACAAGAATTTCTTCTTTAGGTAAACCATGACTGTGAAAACAAGTAGTAAGCCTTAGGCTGAAATATGTAGTTCCTGCTATTATATATATATTTTCCCCACAGTTCCTAATTGAAGGTCAGTTCCTAAGTGAAAAAAAGTGAGGAACTGATGTAATGTCACAAACACTGCTAAATGCTGTTCAATGAAAGATAAAGAACAAGTGGTTGCTTTCATCCAAGAATGGCATTTTGTTTTTCAGGGACAGGAAGGAGAAGAATCTAGGAGAAAAAAAGTTTTGCAATGCTGCTACCTCCACACAGATGTGAAATAATTATGGAAAGAGGCTTGGAAAAATAATTTGTGGTGCATGAAGAGGATATTAGACTTCAGCTAGCAAGTCTAAGCATTCATAACACATGTGAATGAGAATTCACGTGCCTGGCTGGCTTACCACCCAGTACTGAGAGTAAAGTATCAAGGGGTTGAAGAGAGTAAAGAGGGCACAAGATTGGCTGGATACTGAATCTCCATGATCGTCAATTATATGAAGCTCTTTCTAATTCATGGTTTTCATATCTAAGTGCAACTGCTAATGACTTCTCCTGTGGTCTCAAACTTTTTTTCATCTTTCCCTCTCTCTTTCTCCCTCCCTGCCAATATAGACTAAACAATTCAAAGATGAGACTGCAATTTGAGAAGGAAAAACTTCAAAGATTGTAGTTACAGAAAAAGAAAGTATTTTTTTCATATATAGTTAATCATAAGGATTTAAATTCAAAATTATCCATTCATTAACGTAGTCCAATTCTTTATAACTTTTTTCCTGAGTTCCAAACCATGATTTCTACTTGTCTGCCAGACATCTGCACATCTCTTAGAGATGGGCCAACTCAGTATGTCCAAAAGAGAATTCATCTTTTCTCTTGGAATCTATTTCTCATTCCCCTGTTCCCAGGACTCCCATCAATGGCATCAAAATCCTCCAAGTTGCTCAAGTCCAAAATGTGGATGTCATCTCCTTAAGATTATTTTTCGTATTTCTCCAGTTCTAAGAGGCACACTCTTTTTCACCTCTGAAATAAAGAAGCATCTTTCCATCGCTAGTGTCTTAGCATTGTGTCATAATTTAATTCGCTTTTTTTTTCTGTCTTACTGATACTTAAAAAAAATGGTGTTTCTTATAATTGATGGCATACTGCGTTCAGTGAAAATTAAAAATCCTGTTTCCTCATCTCTACCTTCACTGCCTCCGCCAAGGTTTAGGTGGCCGTCCTCTCTTCCTTGGACTCCTTGCCACCTAACTGACTCCTGCTGCTGGTCTCTTCCCCAAATCTGCTTCTCACACGGCCACCAGAGTTATCTGGAACACAAGTGTCCCTTGTTTTCAGTGGTTCTTACAGCATACAAAGTGAGTATAAACACCTGCAACTATAATTTCTGGTCCCAACTTCTTACTCCTGGTCCATTTGCCACATTATTGATTTCTCTCAGGGATGCAAGGACCCTGGGCTCTAGCTGTTCTGTATGTAAATAATAGCCACTCCCAGCCTACACTCATGTTCTGGCTCACAATCTTTCTCATTCCACTTTCTTGAGGCTAGAATGCTCTTCCCCAAGTGCTAATAGTCTTTGCTATTTGTAGACACACTAATCAAATCCCATCTCTTCCAAAGTCCTTAATCTCAAATAAAAATTTCTTCCTTATTCTTCCTTGCATATTATACTTCCTTCACATTTCATAGTCTAGCTTATATTAGACTTTACTTTTATATTTGTCTTTTAGAAGATGAGTTCCTGAAAGGAAGGAATTATATTTTGAATCATAAGTTGATTCTCACTTGGAAGGCAAGAGAGAACATGCATCTCCTTTTGGTATATATCTGCAGAAGAAAATGGGAAACAAACCATGGATGATATGCAAGAAAGGGGGTCCAAGGAATACAATGCTATCTTTAAAATCTTATAACCATAAAGGACAATATTTTCAGCAGAAGAAGAAATATATATATGCCCTGATTTCTCATAGATTAATATGACAAATCCACTCACTGTGGTAGGTCATTCTGAATCATTCCCAATGATCCCTGCCTCCTGGTGTTCAAGCTCTTGTGTAATCCCCTCCCCTTGATTATAAGTTGGATCTAGTGACTTGCTTTTAATGAATAGACTATGGTCAGAAGTGATGAAGTGTCACTTCTGAGATTAGATTATACAGGACTGTGACTTCCAGTCACTTGTTCATACTTTCTCTCTCTCTCTGGTTCTTCTTGCTTGCTTGCTCTGATGAAACAAGTGGCCACATTGTGGGCTGCTCTGTGGAAAGGCCCACATGGCAGGGAAGTGAGGGAGACTTTGGCCAATAGCCTGCAAGGAACTGAATCCTACCAACATCCACATGTGTGAACTTGGAAGTGTATCTTTCCCCAACAACTCTTAAAATGACACCAGTTGATATCTTGATTGCAACCTTGTAAGAGATTCTGAAACAGAGGAACCAGATTCCTGACCAACAAACAATGAATAAAGTAATGTTTTTAGCCACTAGGTTTTGGGGTAATTTGTTACACAGCAATAGCTAACTAATACATTCACTAAACAAGAAAATCAGACAAGAGATAATAATCACAATCACAAGGTGGATAGGTGGGGGCAAGAGCTCTTATTCAGTTTAACTTGTTGGTCTGCTACAAGCATATGAGTGATGAACACCAAAAGCCAGCCTGCTGCGTGGGCACCAGCATTCCCTTCCACCCTGACCAACTCACTGTGGAGAATGGCTGTCACTGACTAATTTTTTTTAAATTCATTTTTATTGAGATATATTCATATACCATGCAGTCATACAAAACAAAGAGTACATTCAATTGTTTACAGTACCATTATATAGTTGTGCATTCATCACCAAAACTAATTTTTGACATTTTCATTACCATGCACACAAAAATAATAAGAATGAAAATTAAAGTGAAAAAGAACAATTAAAGTAAAAAAGAACACTGGGTGCCTTTTTTTTTCTTCCCCCATTTTTCCACTCATCCATCCATAAACTAGACAGAGGGGAGTGTGGTCCATATGGCTTTCCCAATCACATTGTCACTCCTCATAAGCTACATTTTTATACAATCATCTTCAAGATTCATGGGTTCTGGGTTGTAGTTTGATAGTTTCAGGTATTTACTGGTAGCTATTCCAATTCATTAGAACCTAAAAACCTATATTGTGTGTAAGAGTGCCCACCAGAGTGACCTCTCGGCTCCTTTTGGATTCTCTCTGCCACTGAAGCTTATTTCATTTCCTTTCACATCCCCCTTCTGGTCAAGAAGATGTTCTCCCTCCCATGATGCCGGGTCTACATTCCTCCCCGGGAGTCACATTCCATGTTGCCAGGGAGATTCACTCCCCTGGGTGACTGACTAACTTTTATCTTTGTCCTCATTGTGTGGCCAAGTCTTTTAGTCTAGGTTATTAATAAACTGTATTCTCAGTTCCCAAGAGTGATAGGTTTAGTGGGAAATAAACCTAGATAGTTACCTTAGATCAGGAAGAGTCTTAGATGCCTTTTTGAGGTTCTTGGATTTTATTTCATGTTGGGGATTAAATCATGTACCCCACAAAAAATAGGTTCAAATCTTCATCTGCATTTCTGTGGGTGTAAACCCATTTGTAAACAGGACCTTTGAAGATGCAATTAATTAAGGTGTGGCCAAATTGAATCAGGATGTGTCTTAATCTGTATGACTAGAGACCTTAAAAACGGGAAAGTCAGATGCAGTCAAACAGAAGTCAGAAGAAGCCAGAAGCCAGAATAAGTCAGAGAGGAGAGGGGAATTGCCATATCATGGAGGACGGCCATCGCCAGAACATTACTGACCCCAGGAGAAAGCACGGCCTTGCCAACATTTTTATACTGGACTTCTAGCCTTCAAAACCATGAGACAGTGAATGCTTGTGGTGTAAGCCAACCCATTGCGTAATATTTGTCACAGTCACTCTGGCAAACTAAGATTTCCATACTCAGTGGGAGCCCTGTAAAGTTATTTGGGAAAGTGAGGGACAAGTGACGATCTGTACCTTTAGATGCTGACTCTGGAGGCTGTTACAACTAGCAGCATACAGGCCATATTGACTTGGGCAGCATTAAATAACACTAAGAACCTCTTAAGCTCATATTCCACCATTCAGCTGAATGCAGGGTTGAGTGTTCCAAAGATCCTTGTGTCGTGTTTTTCCCTACAGTCTATGCTCTTTTATGTTTAAACCTACTAATGCTGACCATCATCCCCTACTTTGGCTTGGCTTTGGCACCAAATCTGCGACTGGCAAATTGAGCATTCCTTCTGTGTATGGTGTGGGAACATAACTGAGGCTTCTTTTACTGAGCCATTGATGAAGATAAAGGAAAGTGTGTCATTAAATTCAATTTTGGCTGCTAGACTTCACAAGGTCTATTCATTTCCTTCAGTGTAATCTGCCTCCTTAACACAGAACATCACTTAGCTACCAGTTTTCAGCTGTTTCCCAAAGAAGAGCACGACCACCTCCTGAGATCCCTGGTCATACCAGAAAGCCACCACAAAGAGCAGAGTGTGGCAGGAAAAATATCCTAGGGCAGGAGTATTCAAAGTCTCTCCTCCTCCCCTGCCAGGAAGGAGAATTCTGTCTGCCTGTTCCTTAGTCTTTGTTTTTCACAATCAGGATCGTGGGTAAAAGAAGAATTGGAAGAAGCTACGTCTAGCTGGGTTGATTTGTACTGGAAAAGGCTGAGGGTTAGTAAGAGCAGAGAAAGGGATAAGAGCCAAGAAAGACAAGCACTAGCACACTCTGAGTCTGGAAGGTTTTAGGTAGCTGGGGGGAGCTGGCTAGAGTGTTATGAGTGTATGATTGTGTGTAAATACAGAGAGAGAGAGAAAAGAGAGGATTTTAGGAAGTTTTAGTGCATAGTATAAATGGAATCCCTCTATGAAATTTTTTAAAGGCTTCATTAAAGATTTCAAATGCCTATTATCATGCGTTGACGGACAGGTGTTGCATTGACTGATGAGATGGCAGTTTGATTTTCAGGGGTTATAGTAGAAATATTACATTGAGCAATCCCTTTTAAAACAGATCCCTGTCTCAATTTGCTTAAATTAATATACCTTAAATGAGGGGTGAGAGGTTATCTTCTACAAACATACGACACTTCCTTGATTCAAGGAGAACTAAATTGTATGGTATGAGGCCTAGTGGAGATAGTGTGATACAGTGGGAAAGTCATGGACTCAGGAGTTGGCCAAACCCAGATTCAAACCCCAATTCTGCTTCTTATTAATGGGAAAGGTGGTAACTTACTTCTCTGTGCCTTGTTTTCCCAAAATATAGTGAGCATAGAGCAATACTACATCACAGGCCTATTGTAAAGATCGAGAAGGGTAATCTGGCATTGTGCCTGGTACACGGTAGGTATTTTAAAAAGTGGTGGTGATCGTCTTTGTGCCTCATTCCTCTGACTGCCCTCTTTGCCGGTTCTGCCTCTCTCCCAGCCTAAAATACCAGCTTTAACTTGAAGAGAGACAGGGGCACAAAACAGAACTTTGTTCGGTTTTTCTGAGGTAACGATAAGAAAACCTGTTGAAGGGCAGGTAAATGTTCTAGAAATTCTAAAGGAAGTATAAACCTAAAACATAAGACACTGATACAGATGAGCTGAGGCACAATAGCTAATCTCCACTTAGGATTTGCAGAACACCTCCTCTTGGCAGGCAGATACCCGAAACACCTGGGACCCAAATTTATTGCACTGTCATCTTCTTAAAATATGAAGTTTACATAAGGGCTTTTCACTCCTGCTACTCAGCTTTCAACAGTTTCATATGTCTATCCTTTTGTCCAAAACATTAATAATTTTAATCTTCTCATAATATGGAAATCTCGACAACCCTTTCATCATTTCTCCTACTCCGACCTCCCTCAGATAATGAAATGTCAACTGTTCTGGTATTGGTTACAAAAGACAAAGCAGAAACCTTTTGAAAGCTTCCTAAAGTCCACAGAGTTTATGGAAACTTACATTTTTATCCATTTCAGGAAGCTCAGCTCTAAGCATATTTGAAACCCTATCTTTTGATTATAGAAAAATGCTTCCCTTTTCCAAAGAATAAGTTTTTGAGTGAGTTAGGGTTACTAGGTGGTAGAATAAATCTACCAGTTACATTCCTGCTATATCCCAGCACACTTCAGCTAGAGTCAAATTTCCACCATTCATCAGGCTAAGAGAAGTTCCGTGAAACTCACGGATAGAGCTACAGAAGATATTTTGAAGGCACTGGCCAAAAGGAAGAAAAAAGAGGTGAACTTAAAGTGAGTCTTTGCCTTTTCCTCCTTCTCACGAGAGGTAAAATAATCTGTCATTAACATGTGATCCATCTTCAACTGGGAACACGTTTGATATGTAGCACAGCCAAGGAGAAACATGGCCTGGGCTTGGGATCCACCTTGGGCAAATAAGTTTCCCTTAATGGACCCACATGTCCTCATCTATAAAACAAATATTTCTATAATGTCCTTCCATCTATAAAATGCTCTTTTTTGTAGGATCATTTTCATCCTCATGGATTCCTATGCAAGATCAAGCAAATCTTCCACAGTAGGTCTAGGAAGGTTCAGCATTCAAGGGCAGGATCCCCAGATATCATCCATTTTCAGTTTTCCTTCACATGTGTGCACAAACACACATACACACTCATAGACAGCAGCTGTCCCACTCTAAGTCTGGACAAGAAAAAGCTTAATTCCAAAACTCCTAACATAAGCAAGGATTTTATACATTTACGTCTTTTGCAACAAAGTCTAATGTTCTTGTGATGAAACCAAATGATCTCTAATGACCGCTGACTTGAGTTTCAGGATGTGGCTTGATTGTGCAATACTGACGAACTGGCAGCCTGGAGGGCAGAATTTTAAAAAGTCTTTGGAATGCCAAGACCTAAATTTGAGGTCTTTCTCTCTGGAAACAGCTAACAGTATCACTAACACCTAAAAAAGAATGCAAGCATCTGCAGGCAGTCACCACACTGCTTCATATGTCAGCGATTGTTCCAGAAGAAACACAGACCTTGATCCAGGGTCTTTGCTTTCTTGCCAGGAAATGGTTTTCAACTACTTTGTTTTAACACCTTCACCCCTGAATTCTTTGTAACCACAGCTCAAGACTCAGGGGCTAAATGCACCTATTCATTCCTTTGTAAATCTACATGTGTTTATAATTGGGGACTGCTATGCGAAAACACACTTTTCTGTTTATCTTCAAGTCAAGCAGCTGGGCCATCTTAATGGAGTGGTTTCTCAACACCAGGCCATTTGGACATTACAGGCATGGACTGCAGTCATGGAAAACCCTCTGGCCACGTTTCTCCCATCCCTGTGGCCCCTGCTACTGCTGGCTCCCTGCTCAATAGATAGCCAGGGCCTGTGAACCCCTGCACAAAGTAAAAGTTGGCCTAGAAACCTGTAGCTGACTTGACAGATTTACCATTTGTCCTTTCCTGAGTGTCAGGAACATCAGGAGGAAGAAGTTACCATGGGAAAAATATGCTCACACAAAAAGCCTGCATTATACTGCCCAAAGCCTCGGCCTTCTCCAAATCTCTACTTATTTGATGTGAAAAGAAAAGAAAAGAAAAAGATAAGATAATTAATTTTTTATCCTAAACTTCTTATTTTGAAAAATTTCAAACCTACCAAAAGTTGCAATGTACAATGACACCTACATACTCTTTCCCTAGATCCAACACTATGCCACATTTTCTTTCTCTCTCTCACCATCTGTGTGCATGTAAAATTATACATAATATACAGATAGTTTTTGCTGAACAATTAGAGAATTTGTTGTACCCATCAAGACATGTCTAAATACTCCAGCATGTATCTTCTCCTAAAACAAAGGTATTCTCCTAGATACACAGGACAGTTATTATGCTCAGGAAATTAAATTCTGCAAGTATACTATTATCCAATATTCAGTCTATATTCAAATTTCTCCAATTGTCCCAAAAATATCTACTATAGTTATTTTTTTCTCAATGAAGGATCAAAGCAAGAATCACACATTGAATTTGGCTGCTATATCTCCTTAGTCACCTTTAATCTAAAACAGTTTTTCAGCATTTTGCAGATGGAGAATGTTTAATGCCCTTGACAATATTAAAGAGTGCAGGCCAGTTATTTTGCAGTATGTCCCTCAATTTGGAGTTGTCTGATTGTTTTCTCAGAATTGGGTTTAGGCTAAATATGTTGGCGGGCATTCTATCACACTAATGTGACTTCTCAGTGCACTGTGAAGACACCTGATCTCATTTGGTAAGTCTGACCATGGCCTATTAACTGCTTAAAGCCAGGGTCTCAACCATCTACACTCCTTTAATTTCAAACTAACAACAGTTATTCAAAATTTTACTCCTCAGAGCAAATTTCAACACAGTTGAATTTTATTTCTCTGTTTCTCTTATTTTCTCCTATACCAGGAGATGCTCTGTGTTCTGTAATAAAATATTATAGGCCATCAACACTAAAGGCCTCACAACAGAGGTGGTTTTTGTGTTGGGTCTTGATAAATGAATCAGTTTTGTCAGGAAGAGCAGGATGAGGTTATATATAAATAAGAAGTATCCTGAGAAAAGGCATCAAACCATGAGTGTGAATCGTGTCGGGGAACTGCAAGCTGCTTGCAACAGTCCAGCCAAGGCTGGCCTCCTCCAGGGCAATGGCCAAGGAAATGCAGACAAGTGGAGAGACTGGGAAAAGTTGCCAAAGCTAAACTAGGGCAACTGCATGTCCATGATGCCTTTACTGACATTGGGAAATAGGTGGAGGGGATGTGGTCATTTAAGTCTGACTCGAGACGCAGGTAGGACATCCAGATGGAGAGGTCCAATAGGCAGAGCTATAGGCCTGGAGTTCAGGAGAGAGGAATTGGCTAGAAATGATGATTTGGGGGTTATGAAGAGTTCAAGTCATGAAGGCAGACAGGAAGATGAGTGAAGTAAGGGAACGGACAATAGGCTTGAGGAGCAAAAACTGGCAGAACACCAACACAACTGGGGGCGGGTGGGGGTTTCTGTTTTCTGCCAGGACCCCAACTAGTGCACTGGTTTTTGGAAATGTTGATTTACAGGGAACTGGGGGACAGGAAGATGGTTTGACCAGATTTGTAGATTCAGGAATTGTTAGTGAATAGGCAGTAATCGACTATTTATGAAAGCATTTTTGTGGACTAAAGATAATGAATTGGTAAAGATGATATAAGTGACATAGGATGATGGTAAGTGGAGAAGTGTTAGTTGGAAAGGATCAAGAAAAAGATAAAGAAGAAAAGGATAAAGTGTCATTTGTCATGTACGTTGTTATTTAACGTGAAAAGAAAGGAAATTCAAATGAAAAAGGGAAACAGAGGCATAGATGTCAAGCATGTAAATAGGGGGAGAACAACTGAGTCCTCCTGGCTTTCTTGCATCAAATGACCTGCCCACTCCAAAGTAGAGGCAATATGTAAAGAATATTCGACTTGCAGCAATAAATAATATGAAGATAAATCAAGTGTCCCAAACTCTTAATTTTACTAAGATTATTTATGATTCACATTTTCAAAAAATTATTTATGATTCATATTTTCAAAAAAGAGTTTCAAAACTCTTTTTTCTTCAGCTGCTGGACTTGGAGCCCCTTTCTAAGGCTCACATGAATTTCACCGGGGTCTTCCTTGACTTTCACTGGGGTCTTCCTTGACTTTATCCAGGAAGTCATTAAATCCTGGAGCTCCAAAGTCAAGGGATGCCACAGGTTGGGGAACCGAACAAGTATTTGTCAGGATCATTAAGATCATGGCTTTAACATTTGGAAGAAATGGATATGATTAAGGTTTTAAACAAAGAATCAATTGATATATGCACATATCAACATATAATATATAATGTACATATATTAATTATTTACTTATTTAAACATTATTCAAATCTCTTCCTTCCATCCTTCATTCCTGCATTGTTTGTTTCTTTCTTTGTTTATTTAACTTATATTTTTATATGATTCTGACAAATGAAATCAGAAGGATTTTTAATGACTAATCACTACCTCATAATTAACCAGTATGGGAAATAAAATGCATCCACAGAAATAACAATTAAAATAAAGAAAACACCCATTTCATTTCAACTTACTGAAACCATGCAGCTTGTCACCATGACCCACACAGTTCTCAAACACAAACGATTGTCTGTCACATCTAATTTCATTTAGTCATTGTGATGCAGCTAAGAAACTTTTTAACCACAATCAAGAGCTACGTAGGATCTTGCCTAAATTCTTGACATATTTCTTATTGTTTTCTTCAAGGCCACATGCACAAAAGGCAGTCACAATGGAAGCAGTCAGTGACTCGTTGCCAGGCCACATGCATTCTCAGCTTTGTGTGTGTGTGTGTGTGTGTGTACATATGTGTACATATGTAGGTGTGCCCAGTTCTTTCAAGAACAAAGAGTAGTTAGTTGTCTTCTTGATCTTCAACCTTCTTCCTTCTGTTCCACAAGACGCAACCTCATTTAAAGCAATTAAAATTAGTTGCCAAGAATAACGAAACCTATCAATGCATGGGAAAAAAAAAAAGCAACCCTGCTTCTCATCACATGTGAACAAATGAGTTTTATTTGTTTTACCTGGGTAGGTTCAGCTCCAGAAAGCATTAGGATCACCTTAGAACCTCACGTGTCTTTAAAATAGTTAGTCTACAAAGTAACGTTTAAATACAAAGTAGATTTTTAAGACGGACATCAGCTGCCTGTTAATGTGCTGCCTGTTAATCATGAAATTCTCTTTCTTTCTAACTCCCGTCTTCTCCATTCTAGAGGAATGCAGTGAAGAACTAAAATGAGAAAACTATAATTACAGTCACATTCCTCCCCTGGGGTCAACCTAATTATCAGCCTCTCACCCCAAAACAAATTTGCTTTTTTAAGAAGGAAAGTCCTTATCACTTATGGGAAAAATAAAAACAAAGATTAAGATGCCATTTAGGCATCACTGCAATCTTTCATTTTTAAGTGACCTCTTAGTTTAATGGATTCAATGCATTCTCATTCAAGTGGAATATATATTGAAGGAAAGAACTGTAATAAATGATACTGTCGTGACCCTTAGGTTAGAGCAAAGGAATGTTGGAAAATAAATCTCTATTCTGGATACTCACCAATCCTGCGATGGGGGTAGGCAATCTATTGATCTTTTTAACAAGTCCTGGCTTTATAGCATTCAGCAACCTGTCATGGAAAAGGCAGAATGTCATGTGAGACATAAAGCAAGATGGATCACACAAATCACCTTTATCTAGGGCTTCGGCTAAATTGCTGAAAAGGAAAAGCAGTGAATTTAAAGCATCTAGTAAATCTCAATAATCTATGAGCCTTCATGCAAACAATTGAAAAGTTTTGCCAACATCAAGTTTGTGCAAGGTAGGTGAAGCTTTAGAGTTTGCGAATGTTGGAAGAAGAAACGATGGAGCCTGGGAGATCTTCCAGATAAAGGACAAGGTTGTAAGCTGGAGAGGGACTGGGAGGGAGCTGTCTAGGATTGGGGACAGGTATTATTGTGCAGGTAAGGTGTGTTCACAGTTTTCCTGGCTAAGGTAGGGCTCTCTCTAAGGATTCACTAAGTCCAGAGATCATCTATCCTTCCAAGGGTTTTGCCAAAATTAATTCTACTTCCGCTCTTTGAGGTGAGTGGCTTGTTAAATGTGGTTGACTTTCACTTAAGAAAGGGAAGAATATGTTTAGCAAAAGGTTAACCAGTCATGTCAAGAAGATTTTAAACAAGGTTGACCACAATTCCCTAGGTACAGGAGATATTTGAGGAAACGATTTTCCAGGGTAAAGGTTGAAATCATGTAAAAATGGTAATAGAAGTAAGGGAATGCAAGAGAAACAACTCTAACCATTTGCCTTTAGGAAATAGCACTTCAGAGTAAATTCAGAGGAACAGGGAAGACAACCTGTAAAACTAAAATATGGTTAGCAGCAGGCTAATGCGGTGGAATGGAGAATCTGCAAAACAGATTATTATAAAGGAATGATTGAAGGTAAGGGGGTGTAGACCAGAAGAATTTGCCCCTCTATTTAGGAATCACAGGAGAGGCAATTAGGTAAATTATCTCACGGTATGCAGTGTAAGAAGAAACAAGGCAGGAGTTTATTATAATTTAAGGGTCAACAAACTGCAACCTGTGGGCCAAATCTGATCCAACACCTGATTTGGTAAATAAAGTTTTACTGGAACACAGCCATGCCCATTCATTTATACATTGTTTATGGCTGCTTTGTGATGCAATAGCCGAGCTGAATGGTACAACAGAAACTACATGGCCCACAAAGCATGGAAATTTCACAACCTGGCCCTTTACAGAAAAAGTTTGCCAAACCCTGTTATAATTTATCCAATCCAGGAACATAGTAAATTCTGGAGAAACCTAACCTATGCTTGATAGAGTTCTATAGCTCGGTAACAAAAACCTGATTAAAATAGTTTTAATATGTAATCTTGAATTTAGCCTGTAGTTGACTTTCACACCTCTGTGTATTAACATATTGAGAAATATCCCTGCAGTGGTTACGGCTGTCACTTCAGGGCATGCCATTTTGCACCAAGGCTTCCTTGCCTGTTTTCAGTCACTTTCAGTGCTGTTCCAACATGCTGCCACCAATTGGTGCCACTCTATTGGGCATGTACCTTTTCCCCACTGAGGTGCAAGATAGCTGCTCTTTTCATGAACCCACTTAGCTTCAACCATGAATTTAATAATTTTTAAAAATGCTTCTCTGACCTTATTTTGGAATTATTGGTTTTCCAAGCTGGAAAGCCACATGTTCACTATACCCATCTTACAGCTGAGAAAACTGACTCCTGATAGTGTTGAGTAATTTCCCCAGAGCTGATGAGGGGCCCAGTCAGGCCCAGAATCCGAGTTTCTGGATCAGTGGTCTTTCTCAGGTAGTACTAATATCCTATAACTTGTGGTTTAAAATAAACAGATAGACATGATGCATCCCAAGCAAAGTTTTTAAATTTGCAAACCTCTTAAGATGCATTCCTTTTTTCCCTAGTATTAAATGAGTCATTTTAAACTGAAATTTTTAAAAATAGTATTCATGTACAGTGTTGAAAATTCAAAAGGAACCAAGAGGATACACCATAAAATGTAGTCTCACTCTCACCCCTCTTCCATAGGGCCTCAGGAAAAACTAAGAGTTTTCAGAGCCAATTTATGAAAATATGTATACTAATCATAATTTTTTTAAAGATGAGGCAGCATATTATACACACTCTGCCACACATTGTTTTTTCACTTAACAATATATCTTGGAGGCTGAACATTTTACCCAGGAAATTGTGCATTATCAATTTTTTTTAATAGCTGTGGACTACCATAGCCTGATATGGAGCTGGCAGAAAGAGATGAGACCATTGACTCCAGAGGCCACCTGGATTCAAAATCCAGTTCTGCCATTTACTAAGGTTATAAACTTGGGCAAATCCATTAACCTCAGGATCGCCGACTGTAAAACAGAAATAAATGGTACCAATTGCATAGGCATCATTGAAACAAATGCAGTAAAATATGCAAGAAGTTTAGCACAGAGCATGACATATAATAAGTTCCCTCTAGAAATGTTTCTCTATAGTTGTGGGTAAGTATTTATTTATTTAAAGTTATTTGATTCAAAGCATAATAGATCAACTATTTTGTCTAGTAATTTTGTGATTTTTCTAAGGAAATAAAAGTACTACTAGATCCCCTAGGTTTGTTGCTAATCCAACAAGTGAATTACCAGATGTTCACTTGTTGATATCAAGTGTTCCCAGATTAGAAAAAAATAGCACCTTACCAAAGACTCATAGTTTAAAAATCCTTTTAAAGCGTCACGCTTTTTTCCTCCTATCTCTAAGAAGTGTGCTCATAACATCCTCAACAAGCGTGGCACCACCAACTCCTCTCTTATTCACTCTTAGGTTTTTAAAAACAGTCTTAAATACTGAATTGTATTCATCCTTTGTAGAATTACATTTATATAGCAGAAATTTTTCCTGGCACACAAAGTTGTCCAAAACAAAATAAATAACTATGATGCTAAACTTAATAAGAAGAGTAACAAATTACTATGATCTCTCTCATGTGGTTTTATCATAAATTAAAAATTAACAAGCCAACGTGCTCTTAAGTATTTGGGAATATTTTCAAGAACCAGGCAGCTGTATTTTTCCCTGTAAACTTGGCCTGAATTCTGTACACAGTTTACAGAACACAATGATAAATGATAACATTGAACTCACATTGTAGAAACACACAAAACATGCTTACCTGGTAGTCTGTAATAACCTGAGTATAATTTTTAACATGCATTAGAAAGCAGGTGACAAATTCAACAATACAGCTATGGATAAGGGTCAAGGATATTCACTTGAGGTTTTATTAAAAAGCACTACAGCCCTCCTATGTAAATTAAAATACAAATGTTTTCAATAAATATTATTGGTGATATGCTTTGAAGCAATGAAGATGATGATGATCTATTTCTGAACCTTTTGGGAAGATTATCCCTGAAAAGTCCTGTCCAGTAGAGATAGGTCCTGGATTCTTTCCATCATTTTTGCAGAAAAAAAAATTAAGCCTCAGATAGTTTGCAGCAATGCCAGGAGAGGGAGCCACCTATGGCCAGACTTGGTCCTTTAGAAAGTCCAGCTTCAGTATGTCCTCATCAAAGCACTACTCAAAAAAGCATACAGGAAACAAAAAAAAAAAAAAACCAAATCCCAGATAAACACTATCTTAAAACAATGGGAAAATAACACCAGGTGGGAATAAAAGACAAATGGCAGAGGGTATCTGTTGGGAGATGGTAAGACATGCCAGATCCGAGTTTTGTCTGTGGATGACATACAACATTGGCAGGAATTCCAGAGGAAAGACGCAGTTATTCACTTGCCAGCAATCCCCACTCAGCAGAACACAACACCAATTTCCCGCCAGTGGTCTCTGCTCCTCAAAACCTACAGCCAAAAGTCCGCCCTCTCCATCTGATGGCAGATCAGCCTTGTTCTCTTCTAAAGACATTCCTGGGAAATTGGCATAATTCCACACAACCAAAAAAGTAGGCACTTGTACTATTCCATGTCTTTGGTGCTAAATATAGCACAACTACAAACAAAAATTAAAAAAAAAAAAGCAATATAGAATATCTAAGAGCTAATTAGGATGACCTATCTTCAGATATTTATTTATCCAACAGTTTGCATCGAGTGCCTATTCTGTCCCTGCTCTAGGCACAGGGAAGGGAGCAATGAACAATGAACAATGAACAATGAATAAGTTTCTTGCAGCTTATAATCTTGATACAGACAAGAGGGTGATGCAGTTGGATCACAGAAAATGAACCATAAATAGATTTCAAGAAAAGTTCAGAAAGCATAAGCACCAGGAAGACAAGCATAGTAAAAGGCTATGTGGGTGGTTCTTTAATTTGGTGGTCAGAAGATGGGTGCGAAGGAATTTGAATGATACAAAGGTATAGATCACAGACAGATTTGAGGACAAGAGTTCTGAACACTTAGTGTAAAGGCCATGGGGCAAGAACAGGCTTGGTAGATTCAAGGGACAGCAACAAGGCCAGTGTAGTCAAGAAGAGTGAGTGGAAGGAGGCATAATACATGAGGTCAAGAGGTAAGCAGGAGACAGGCATAGGCAGGGTGCTTGCATTTTATCCTAAGAACAATGTGAAGCATCAGAGGGTTTTAAAATGGAGAATGAGATGAGCTGATCTACATTTTTAAAAGACCACCATATGCAAACAGTTTTAGAAATAAATTTACACCTGTACGAATAAAGAAAAATTTTGCTTGTTAAAGTCATGGGTATCAGAAAGGAGAGATAAAAAATGCTAAATCACAAAACACTTCAAACATTCAACTTGATAAAGTAGAAGGAGCAAGGAATTTGAAGTCAGGAGACTAGGTTTCAAAAGCTTACTCCAACATGCATTAGTTGTGAGCCACTGGAAGTCACTTGATTAGGGTTTCAGTTTTCTCCTCAAAAAAATCAGAATTTTCAAAACTCACCTTCCTATATACCAGCAATGAACAATATGAAAAGGAAACCAAGAAAACAATTCCATTTCCAATAGGAACTAAAAGAATAAAACATCTAGGAATAAATTTAAGGATGTAAAGGACTTGTACAAAGAAAATTACAAATCATTGCTGAAAGAAATTAAGGAAGACCTAAATAAATGGAAAGCTAGCCAATACTCATAGACTGAAATACTTAATATCACTAAGATGTCAATATTACCCAAACAAAATTCCAAAAGCCTTCTTTGCAGAAATGGAAAAGGCAATCATCAAATTCATATGGGAGAGCAAAGGATCCCAAATGGCCAAAAGCATCTTGAAAAAGAAGAACAAAGTTGAAGGAGTCACACGTCCTGATTTCAAAACTTACGACAAAGCCAAAGTAATCAAAACAGTGTGGTACTGGCACAATGATAGACATATAGACCAATGAAAAAGAATTGAGAGTCCAGGAAAAAAACCCCACATCTGTGGCTAACTAATTTCTGGCAAGGGTGTCAAGTCCACTCAATTGGGAAAGAATAGTCTCTTCAAGAAATGGTGCTGGGAAAACTGGATATCCACATGCAAAGTATGAAAATAGACCCCTACCTCACACTGTATGTTAGAGTCAACACAAACTGAATCAATGACCTACATATAAGAGCTGAAACTACAAAACTCTAAGAAGAAAACATGGAGAAACATCTTCAGAACATTGCATTAGGCAACAGATTCTTACACTTTACACCAAAAGCACAGAGAACACAAGAAAAAAAAAATCGGTAAATTGGACTTCATCCAAAAAAAAAAAGATTTTGTGCGTCAAAAGATATTATCAAGAAAGTAAAGAGACAACCTTCAGAATGGATGAAAAATATATGGAAACCTTATACCTGCTAGGGTTTAATATCCAGAATATATAAAGAAATCCTACAACTCAACAGGAAAAAGAAAAACAACCCAATTAAAAAATGGACCAAGGACTTGAATAGACATTTCTCCAAAGAATATATACAAATGGCCAATAAACACATGAAAAGATACTCAATGTCATTAGCCATTAGGGAAATGCAAATCAAAATCACACCTTACGCCACTAGAGTGGCTACTATTTAAAAAAAAAAATGGAATATAACAACTATTGGTGAGGATGCAGAGAAATAGGAACCCTTGCATCTTATTGGTGGGGATGTAATATGATGCAGCTGCTGTGGAAAACAGTTTGGCAGTTCCTCAAAAAGTTAACAGAATTATCATAGGACTCAGCAATCCCACTTCTAGGTATATATGAAAAAGAATTGAAAGCAGGAACTCAAACAGATATTTGTATATCAGTTTTTATAGCAGCATTATTCACAATAGCCAAAAGGTGGAAGCAACCAAATGTCCAACAACAGATGAATGGATAAACAAAATGTACTATAAATATGCAATGGAATATTATTCAGATGTAAAAAAGAACGAAGTTCTGATACATGCCACAACATGGATGAACCTTGAAGACATCACGCTAAGTGAAATAAGACAGACACAAAAAAGACAAATATAATAAGGTTTCACTTATGTGAAATAACTCAAACATGCAAATTTACAGAGAAAGAAAGTAGGTTATAGAATATGGTGGAGGGGAGGAGGATGGAGAGTCAATGCTTTATTTGGTGTAGAGTTTCTTTTTGGGGTGATGGATAAGTTTTGGTAATGGATGGTGGTGATGGTAGCACAACATTGTGAATATAATTAACACTACTGAACTGCATGCTTGAAAGTGGTTAAAATGGGAAATTATATGCTGTACATAAGTTACTGCAATAATAATAATAATAATAATAATAATAATAATAATAAAACATCTTCCTCCCAGGAGTGTGGTGAGGATCCAATGAAACAATTTTCATTTTGTTTGCTAGCATTTTGTAAATGGAAACTTAGACATACTCAAATTCATTTAGTTTACTGAACATGCAACCATCCCCTTTTGCTAGGTTAGTTACAAGTAATTTTAGTTTCGACTTTTCCATTAGCCAGCTGTCAAAGACCAAAAGTTTTGCTTATTTTTTTTCTGGACACCTTTGGATAAAAATCTCACATAAATGAATCAAGTCAATGCATACAGCTTGGCTAATAAATATCTTATGAGAAACAACTAGAAACAGGAAGAAAAGTTATGATCTTGGATGATCCTCAACTATGAAAACAGTTAATGACGTGGAAGGTCAGCAAAATACATGTGTTTCTTATATGATGCAAATTAAATGGTGTCTACTAAACTCTTACATTCTAAATCCAAAACACACTGTGAACTATTTCAAGTAAGGCTATTCCATATGTTCCTTCCTTCTTGTATTCAACAAATATTTATCGAGCTTGTGTGATGTTCTGGCCCTAATATGAGTGCTAAGGATATAAAGGAAGACAAGACAGACCCCAGGTTTCTCCCTCATATGGCAGGCTCACCGGTAGATTAAAAACCCACAGGAAGGCCAGAAGAACTGTGCACATATGTGGCTCATTGTCATACCATCTAGTGCACAGTCATCTTGAGTTTCTAAGAAGGAGAATTAAAGACAGGCTCTGCGCATATTCTTTGGAATACAATTCTTAGAAGATTAAAGATTACATTCCTCAAAGGTATGATTGGTGAGACAATCTGGAATGAGATTGTCATTCAACCACAGATTGCATTTTAAAAGTCTTTTTACCACACTATCCAGCACATGGTAGCTTCTCAACAATTTGTTTAATGGTTATAAAATATCAAGCAAAGACTTTTTCTTCTATCTGCAATTAAAAAAACAAAAAACAAAAAACTCAAATCCCCACTCTTGGACAGAGAGGTTCTGTTTCATACAGATTCTTCCATCATTCCATATAATAGCTCTTCAATGGGCACAGCACTAAAAATACTTCTACAAATTCTTATTACTAGATTATGCAGAAATTAGGAATTATACCAATGGGCAGCTTATTTGTTACTGGACTACACTATGAACATTAAAGGTAAAATTTTTAAAGGATTGCAAAATTCAGTTTACTCTAAGAGTCATTCAATTCAGAAATTCAATTCTAGTACTTATCCTAGAGTTTGGGGGAGAGCAGAGATGCTATCTAGATCTTGAACACAGGGTTGGCAAGTTCATGCTTAATCTCGTGGGGAATCACTTTATTCTTTGCAGCAAGAGATTACATCATCCTCATTAGCTTGCACAGCTGCAATAGGCACTATGATCACAAAATTACCCACTCGTGTCCCTTTTAATTTGGTTTAGTGGTGTTTTCCTATGTGGTTTCCTTGATCACTTTCTGGATTTGACTCCGTTCTCTGGACAAAGGTGTCTACACTTCCATTTAATCTAACATGGCAACTGTTTTTCAACCTAAGCATGAGATCAATTTAACCTTGATCACAAACCTGTTACAGATGTCATTTTTAAGGTTTCCTTTTAGAGTTGCCTTGGTAGAGCCAGGAAGAGTAACAAACCCTCTGAGTTAAAAAAAAAGAAAAAAGAAAAAAAAAATTTCAGGGGAAAGTGAAACCTGAACCAAAGAGGAATTTCATATGAAAAGAAAAGTAACGGAATGCTAATTGCCATTATTAATATCTACCAAGTTTGTGGGGTGCTATGGATTGTCCAGAATTTGTGAAGTGGGGGTTTTATTTAAGCCACTTGCCTTAAACATACCTAAAGGAGAGGTCACATGAGCTTTAGAAGGCCTTTATAGACTTGGGATTCCATGAAGTTGGGCCTGATCCTGTGAATTCTGGATTCAATAATGCAGTTATTATTCCAGTACTACTCGCCAAACACAACTCCTTTCCCTCCTGGGCACACAGAAGGCTACATATCCCAGCCTTCTTTGCAATTTGGTATAGCTACGTGACAGAGCTCTGGCCAGTGGAGTATGGGGAGAAGTAATGAAAATCACACCGAGACCTGCCCCTAACAACCATCCCAAGCAATCTCCAGTCTCTTTCTCCTCCCCACATTTACTAGTTAGATGTTGGCATCCAGGAAGACCTTGGGAGTTCTGTGTTAGGAATGTAGTCTCCAGTAGCTGTGTCCCTGGATAACTGCCTGAAGCAGAGCTGTCCCCCACTCTCCCTGCATTACAAGGGTGAGAACTAAATGTCTATTGAATTAAACCACTGAAACTTAGGGGTTTATTAGTCATCACAGCCAGCATTACCTTAACTATTACAGTTCTCCAGGAGGCCTTTTTCCAGTAAAGAGGTCCTACCTTGCCAAACTGTATTCAAGAAAAATCCTGCCCTAAAATGCAAAATTAACCATCTGGGCACATCCTTTTCCCTGGTTCTCTCTGGGAAGACAGCAGGAAGTAAAAGAGCTTAAATTTGGCTTTGTCAACTAATGGACCTATTACTATTTTCTCACATTTGCTAAAGGGAAAAATTCTTATATGTCACTTCTATTCTTAATACTAAAAAACAAACATTCGTGAAATAATCTATAAGCATGGAAGAGAACCTACAGCAATTATCCGAATATCTTACAGCCCTTTAGATTCATGTTCAAGTTCTCTCCCTCTGTTTCGGTTTGCTAATGCTGCTTTTTGGCAAAATACCAGAAATGGATCAGCTTTTATAAAGGGGGTTTATTTGGTTACAAAATTACAGTCTTAAGGCCATAACATGTCCAAGGTAAGGGGGTACCTTCACTGAAGGATGGCCATTGGTGTCCAGAAAACCTCTGTTAGCTAGGAAGGCTCATGGCTGGTGTCTGCTTGCTCCCAGGTTACGTTTCAAAATGGCATTCTCCAAAATGTTGTTCCTGGGGCATTTTGTTCTTTCTTAGCTGCAGCTCCTCTTCAAAATATCACTCTCAGTTGCTCTCAGCTCTCTGTGTTCTTACAAGTGTCCTTTGTGGCTATAGCAAGCTTGCTCCTTCTGTCTGAGCTTACGCAGTGCTCTAGTAAACTGAACAAGGTCCACGCTGAATGGGCGGGGCCACGCCTCCATGGAAATTATCTAATCAGAGTTATCACCTACAGTTGGGTGGGTCACATCTCCATGGAAACACTCAAAGAATTACAGTCTAATCAACACTAATACATACGTCTGCCCACACAAGATTGCATCAAAGATAATGGTGTTTTGGGGGACATAATACATTCAAACTGGCACACTGTCCATCCTTTATTCTGCATAACCATTCTTCCTGTTAAGAAATTATGGAAGTTGGGGTCTATAAGAGGTCTAGAGATGAAACAAAGTAATTTAAATAAGGAAACTGTCACCCAGAAAGATTAAGGTATATACTTGAGGTCAGAGCTCCTAAGTAGTAGAGTTGGAATTACAACTTGGGTTACTAAATTTGTGTGGTATGATTTCCTATGATGCTCCATTTTTTGCATTTTAATAAACAATTTCGAACCACCAGTCTTTACCACCTAAAATCAACCTGCCCACTGAACCCAAAGTAACCCTTCTCAGACCTGGGTTTGTCCCACTGCTTCCCTCCTCCAATGATTTCCATGCTACTACTGCGCACAGGATACCCCCTTCCCCAAATGCTTAACCTGGTCATCAAACCCCTTCACCCCCAAACTGTCTTTCCCACCCCACCTCCCATTCAAGGTACTCCCTGTTTTTATAAGCTACAAGTTCGAGATGACACATGTGATCAATGACCCATGAAAGCTGGCAACACGTGAATAGACTTTAGTATAACCAAATCAAATGGAGACAAAAGTTACTCTTACTCAGGCAATGAAACATGTAATCATCACTGTGCTATATAGCAATTAAGTGTAAATGATTGTAATTAGTATTTCTTTTATGCAGCCAAAACCCAGTATTGCTGGGTCTACTGTCAGGAAGGTGGAGAGAAAGAACTTGGAGACAGAAACTGCAGTGGTGCAACTCTAAAAGCTTCCATAACCAGACTTGGGAGAGAGAAGCAGTCTGCTCCTCACCCTCAACACCTCTCAGCAAGAAGTACTCAGGACAAAGGGTTCCGGAATTGGGATCCATAAAATTCCAGCAGTAGTAAGAGCTTCCAGAGGCATAAAGATCTCGGTTCAAATCCCAGCTCTGCAAATCACAAGTTGTGGCTAGGGCAAGTTAATTAAGTACTTAGTATCTATGAGCCTTAGTTTCCTCCTCTGTAAATTGGGCATAATATATATACCTAGTGGTCATAGGGTGCGAATGTGGAGTAAAAGTGAAATAATGCCTGTAATGCATGGGGCCTGGGCAGAGTATGGATTTTATCATCCCTTTCCCGGCAAAGCAGGTTTTAACCCCTTCTATGCCTACATGTAAAAATCTGATATGTCAACTATTGGTTCCCTTCTCCTCTGGAGCATCCTTCTGGGGTTAAAACTGGGCTGGAAGTTGGGAAAGATAAAAGAACAAAAAGGAGAGAATGAGATAATGTTGGCACTTTTGGAGGATAGGCCTACATGGGAATAGTTTCTAGATAACCAGAAGGTACCAGAAAAACAAGGGTTGGAGAGGAAGGAAGGGAGGAAGTAGTCACAGGAAAGGCAGTAAGAAACTGCAAAGACAAATTCTTGCTACATTACAGCTGTGCCCACAGTTGGCTCTGATCCTGCTTTCCTCCAAAGTTTTTCTATCTTTTAACTCTAGCCAAAGCTTCTGTCTCCTCCCCCCACCCTCAATCTTCCATCCCAACAGTGATGGAGACAAGCCAAGAGCTGTCCCAGAAAAGGAGAGACCTGCTCCTAATGTGGTCAGAATTCAGAATCTATTTCCCATTCATCCAACATACGGTTATCAAACATTCATCCCATGCCAGGTGTCCGGCTAAGCCCAGATAGCCTCACGGGACTGGGTTTTACAGTGAGTGTCACCATATAGGCTACAAAAGACTTTGTGAGAACAGAGTGACTTGGAAGAGAACTTTGGAAACATGGCCACTGTAAACTGAGGATGGACATAGCAAGATGGGCATAGAAAGGATTTCCACTTTTCCTTGGAGGGGCATTGAATTTTATACAAATATTTGTGTTCAGTGCACAGCAGAAAGTAATCAAAAGTCTCCACTACCACCAATGGTCATTTTGTAAAAAACAAACCTGTTCCTGTTACTTTGCTATGTAAGGACCATGCTGGATGCTATTGAACAAGGTCTTGGGCAAACTGACCTGATCCCTCCCTCTCATCTCCAGCCATTCATCTTTGGCTCTGGCCACAGTTCCTCTCCTGAGCACACAAAGCCCCTTATATTGCTGAGACATCCACATGCTTGCTGCTCCCCAGGTATGACCTTCTCTTCCCAAAGGCCCCACTCCCCCTTTTTGGTCTAGAAAACTCTCCTCATCCTTCAATAGCCAGCTTAAATGTTATCTCCTCTCTGAATAATTTCCCAGGTAGAAATAGAAACTCCCTCCTCTGTGTCCTAACACTCATTGGCTTCCCTATTTCTCACACATCCCATAGGGCAAGGGATTATTCCTCTCTCTGCAAACCTAGCTTTAATGAGTATCTGTACCTCGTGCCCCAAATTTTGTTTGCTGAGTGAATTGACAATTGAATGAGGCAACAATTACAAAAAATAAGGAGAGCCCAAAATATCCGTTTTGAAACTTCAATGGAATTTAAATCCATTAACAATGTTGTCACTGTTGCTGTGGTTGTGGTTATTATTGTTGTTAATCATATATATAATTAGTCTCAGCACCAAGACTAAAGTTGTGTTCAAGCAGCCACATCATACAAGGATCTTCTGACAGGTTTCTAGCTCATTCCCAGCTGTTATTGTTATTTCATTAAGTTCCCATTGGTCTATTGCCGTGGGACCACCCAGCACAATGACACCAGGGAGGGGATTAAGGAGGGGGAGACTTGGGAGCTGGATGACCTGAAAGGAAGCAGTAAAGTCTCTGGGTTCTTCTTCCTTCCTGATGGACCACTGGACACACAAAAGGGGCAGGGGTACAGGCTACTTCTGGAGCAGCATACATCATTCTATTTTACTGGATGCACAGCAGAAACACAAAATAAAGTTTTATACAGAGTAATGCAGAATGTATTCTTGAGGCCTGAGGCTCTGCCAGGGAAGGAACCAAACTACAAGCAAAGTCTTCTTATCTATAGTGGTAATGAGAAAGCCATGCAGTATTTAAGCCATAGGGTCTCCTCACTCCCCCATTCCACAGGACTTTCTTTGTCTTACATCATTATTTATCTTAATGAATGTGCCTTTTATTTTTAGTTTTATTTTTGTAGTTTGCTTCTTTTTGGAGGTAGACAAAATATGAATATGATCAACTTATAGCACATTGTCTTCAATGAAGTTGTACAAATCGAGCAGCACATTACAACAGATACTGGTACATCTAGAAATGCACTCAATAACATTTGGAATGCGTCTTCTAGATGACATTTTAAACATTCTAAAGCAAAAATTTTAAATTCCATATCGTGTTTAATGGCTTTATTGAGATATAATTCACATGCCATACAAATTACACCTTTAGAATGTAGAATTAAGTTTGTTTGGTATATTCACAGGATTATGCAACCATCACTGTAATTTAATTTTAGAACATTTTTGTTTCCCCCAAAAGACACCCATCAGGCTGCTTGAGGATCACCTGCCATCATGAATGACACAGTAACCATCTGTTACTCATGGAAACTCATGACCAACCAACTACTTCAGCGGAAACAAATGGTCATCGATGTTTTTCACCCTGGAAAGGCAACAGTACCTAAGACAGAAATTCGGGAAAAACAAGCCAAAATGTGCAAGACCACACCAGATGTCATCTTTGTATTTGGATTCCGAACCCATTTTGGTGGTGGCAAGACAACTGGCTTTGGCATGATTTATGACTCCTTGGATTATGCAAAGAAAAATGAACCCAAACACAGACTTGCAAGACATGGTCTGCATGAGAAGAAAAAGACCTCCAGAAAACAGCAAAAGGAACACAAGAACAGAATGAAGAAAGTCAGGGGGACTGCAAAGGCCAATGCTGGTGCTGGCAAAAAGTGAGCTGGAGATTGGATAACAGAAGGAGTAAAGATTCTTCAATGACTTGATCTGTGATTGTGCAGATTTTACCAGAGGACTAATTAAAACTATAAAAACTTTGATATGTTTAGTTGTTTGAAATATATTTGAAGTGTACTGGAAGTGTTATAAAATCAGTCTGCTGTTATGGCAGATTTAGACTGATGCTCAGGGTTCACATTGTCCCATTAAACAGTCCATGAAAACTCAAAAAAAAAAAAAAAAAGAAACCCATCATTTCACATAAATGGAATAATAAGATATGTGGTCCTTTGTGACTGGCTTCTTTTGCTTAGCATGATGTTTTCAAAATTCATTCATGCTGTAGCATGTATCAATATTTCATTTCTTTTTATTGAGGAATAATGGTCCATTATGTGAGCATACCACATTTTGTTGATCTGTTTGTCAGTTGATGCACACTTGGGTTGTTTCCACTTTGAGCCATTATGAATAATGCTGCTATGAACATTCGTATACAAGTTTTTATGTGGATCTGTTTTCATCTCTCTTGGGTATATACCCAGGAATGGAATTGTTGTATCATATTGTAACTCTGTGTTTAACTTTTTGAGGAACTGCCAGGCTATTTGCAACAATGGCTGCACCATCTTAGAATACTACCGGAAATTTAAGAAGGCATTGCTGTCTTTTCTATTATAGCTGCCTAATGTGTGAGAAGTGGCAGCTAGCTGTACTTCTGATTTGCATTTCTCTAAAAACTAATGAAATGGGACAACTTTTCATGCGCCTACTGGCCATTGCATATCTTTTTCAGAGAAATGTCTATTTAAGTCCTTGCCCATTAAAAAAATTTTTATTACTGAATTATGAGTTCTTTATGTATTCCAGACAAAAGTTCCTTATCAGATCTATGACTTGCAAATATTTTCTCCCATTCTGTGGATTCTCTTTTCACTTCCTGATGATATCACTTGCAGGACAAAAGTTTTTAATTTTGATGTTGTTCAAGTTGTCTTTTTTTCTTTTTACTTTTTCATTTGCTTGTTGATTTTGGTGTCATACCTAAGAAGTCATCACCCAATCCAAGATCACAAAGACTTACTCCTACGTTTTCTTCTAAGAATTTTATATTTTTAGCTTGGTCATTTAGATCTATGATCCATTTCGAGTTGACATAGTGTGGTTTTAATACAAATATATCAATTCATATTAAACATGTCAATACTTCAAAAATGTTAATTTTGGAATAATCTTCTTTCTTCCCATTCTCCTCTAAAAACCTAGCACTATTAGGCGTACAAAGATAGTAGTGTCACTACTTTAAGGAATTTATAACCTAATAGAAAATTTAAACACACAACTTTATGAACAGTACCACAAGTAGGACAAATTACTTGCTCCAGGCACATGACAATCTTGTTCAAACCAGAAACAAAAGGGCGTGCACTTGAAGTAGGGGCTGCCACTTCCACCCCGGGATGCATGCTTGTCACAGCCATGGCGCTCAGAGGAGGATGGGGACACTGAATTCAGGAGGCAGTGATGGGGAGTGTGGAGGAAAAGGTGCCCAATGTGTGGGTTTGGGATATAGAGATATGGAAATGGACAGAGAAGAGAGTACCCCAGGTGGATGAAATGACACGCAGCAATGGCACAGAGTTGGAGAAGTACAAAGGGAATCCTGGGAGCAATCCATCAGTCCGTGTGGCTAGTGCAAAGGGATGGAACGGATGCACGAGCCAAATGGATTCGCTGTGCCAGACAGTGAGGGATGCCAATTCCAGGCTAAGGAACTTGAGTCATTCATGTCCCATCTTCTGGGAAGGGGGCACCAGACATGATGAAATGGTGTTCGGGGAACACTAGCATTGCAACAGTCTACGGTGGCATAAGGAAAGGCAAGCATTAGAGATAATCACTCAGCCACAAAGTCTTAACTTTTTAGTTTTCTTTTCAGTCACTCTTTCTTCTGCCCCTTAATATAATGAGGGAAGTCTATTTCTGCATAGTTTACTTTAAAAAGAAGTCATTTATAAACGGGATCATTGGTGGGCTATTTAAGAAAAGGTCCTTTCCTATGGGTAACCAAAAGAAACATTTAAAACCGCACGCTCAAGGCAGGAATTTTACACAATTCATTGTGGGAAGCCAGCCCACCCAGACTGACAGGCTAGTAGAGACAATAAAAAAAAATGGATTATTAATGAGATAAAACTAGAGGGCTACTAAATCCTCACAAATCCAAATAAAGCTTAATCTAGCATTTAACCCCAAAAGTAGGCAAAGAGATAGCCCAGTTCCTCCTGTACTGCACAAGCAGCCCACATTTAAACTTTTTTGTCATATATGTAAAGTCAATTGATCATTCTGATAAATGTGCAATAGATTATACCTGTGATTTAAGTGAGCAGATATTTAATATTTATTAAGGTACAGATTGATAGGGTGGAGGAAATCACCACATTTTGCAGGAAGTAGTACCTGAATAATTATGTTAAAAGAATTTTCAAAGACATTTTTGGGAAGCAGCAGAACAAATTCTACAAATGCCCTACTGGATCTGGGTCATGTAAAACTATGTATTAAAAGAAAAAAGTTGTGACAAGAATTGTATAATTTTAAATGGGCAAAATATTTACAAAGATGAGAATTTTTCAAATGCATGATGCTCGTTAACAAGTGCACGCAGGAGCAGCCCCCACCCCCACCCCAAGTAGGCTTTTGTAATTGATGCCTAAAGAACAGTTTGAATGGGAACAGTGTCCCCCACTGTGCTAAGAGTCTCCCTTTAGAGTAGGACTATGGGCTGTTTATTTGATGAGGATTCAAAAGGAAAGAAAAAGGCAACACTGGAGATCCATTCTGTTCATCATGAGTTCTGCAAATTTGCCTTCCATGTTCTCCATCTGTTTCGTCTTTCCTAACACAAGGCTGATGGAAATACTCAGTCCCTACCTCAGCCAGGCCAGTCATCTAACAAAAAGTAGCTTTTCACTGGCGATCTTTTTTAAAAAGAGTGGAATAAAATGTCCTCATTTGAACTTAAGGGCTTAATGAGTCTTGGTGCCAAAAAGCTGGAGACAGGCCAAGTCAATGAGGACAACTGTGATTTGGCCCAAAGACAAGGAAGAACCCTACACAGAAGGCCTATCAAATTCTCTCCAGCCTGCTAAGGCCAAAATCAGTAAGACAAGATGACTCGAATTTGCCAAGATTCGAGTGAGCAATTGGATTAGAGAAAGAGCTCTAGACAGGAGTTCAAAGACGCTGTGCTCTACCACCTGAGCCTCCATCTAACCATCCACAGAAGGGGGGCTGAAGGATCTAGGCTGTTTCTCTGGCAGGGCTGCTGTGAGGATTAAATAGGGATGGGTTTGTGAATACTAAACAAAGCAATGGTAATCAGAAGCACCAGTCTGAAGTCATCAACAACTGAGGTAACCATATATCCCTGTTCGCCAAGGACATTCTTGGATTTCACCTGTTGTTCCAGCATCTCACCTGGCTAACATCCTTTTCAATCTCAACAGTGTCCTGCATTGGATGATGATAAACTACATGGCTATTCAGCTAATAAACCACTGGGTCAGACTAATCTCATTTCTTTTTCAATAGTTCAGGAAAATATTACATGTGTAGTCTATTTTAGATCAGGTCTCTAACAATAGCCTGTTGAAACGACGCAAAAGCATGAGCTAGACCTAGATCAATTAAGTGGAATCATGATCAGTTAACTGACAGTTCCCAGAAGCAGCTGCTAATTGACAAAGGTCTGCAGTGCCTTCCTGTACCAGCGAGGAGGGCCTCTGCTAAGGTCTTGCTCAGCCTGATCTCTGCAGAAGCCATGCAATACACTTTCCTCTTGGCTCCCTTTGTTTCCTTGACATCACTGTCTCCTGAGTTTCCACTCAATTCTCTGATAGCTCTTTTTCTTCCTCCCCTGTCCCATGGTGAAGACTTCCTCTAACTGAGACCTTATTCTGTTGCTCTTTCTTGATGTGGTCTTTCCCTAGAGAGACCAATAATGGCTCTCAAATGCAATTCCAATAAGTTAAATCCAGCGTTTCATCCCTAAGCTCCGGGCCTTCATCCCAACAGCCTACAGGACTCACTCTCTCTAGGTGAGCTGTCTAAATTCCAAATGCAACCTGGCCAAACTGAAGTCATGACCTGCCCCAATAGAATACCCTTTCCAGCTGGCATCAAAGGTCCCACCCTTCTTGTCATTAAAGATTGAAACCTTGAAATTGTTGTTCAGTCTTTTCTTTTATTCCTTGCTGTACCCTACCAAGACCTGTTGACCTCTTCAAAATTCTTCTCATTCCCATGAGTATGGGTATCAAACCCAAAAATCTTTATATGGCTTATAAAGCCCTGCACAATCTAGCCCCTACTTCTCCTCTCTGTCTACCCTCATCTCACACCACCATCTCCCTTGATGTCTACATTTTGACCAAACAAGCCTTCCTGCAATTCCTCCACTACACAGAGCTTCTTCTTGTCTTAGGGATTTCAAACATGTAATCTTTCAGTCTAGAACACATTTCCTCCCTATTTTTATCTCCTTTCCTTCTTTCCTGGATAATTTCTACTCATCATTCACGTCTCTACTTGAATGTCACTTGCTCGAGGAAACCTAAGGTTTTTACCCACAAAGAATCAGGATTTAGATTTCAGAACTGGTCAGGGTTCCCCAGATACATGATTTTACTGCACAGTGAACTAGAAACTCACTATGATTGTAAATAGGTTCTTAAAAAGGTTAGTTGCTGCATAAGCCAAAAAGAGCATACTCGCTTCAGAGTCCAAACCTTTCCTCCTGCTGTTTCCCCTTTGTAGGACACCCTTCTCTTTCACTCAGCTAATTCTTATCAGAAGTAAAATTCACTTGAGGTAACATGCCCCCCAGTAACTGTCTCCTAAATCACAACAATCTTTCCTTGTTTAACCTCTTAGGGGATTAAAGCCTGGTCACTTTTGCATTTACTCATGCACTGCTTTACACTGTAACTCTATTACTTTGTGTATGTTGAATCCCCAAGCATATTACAAAACTCTTGAAGATCAAGCATCATGTCTTATATTAGTGCCTAATTTGGTGCTGTATAATGCATGGTAGATACCCAACAAGTTCTCTGTGTGACAAACTGTCTCCCTGCAAAGCTACCACAACTTGTCCTAGAAGTCTAGTACATATCTGTGGCACAGCACATCTCATGCTGAAATCATGACAAGAATCCAAGACAAGCCCTCCTTCTTAGAATGAACAGCTCATTCATCAGCAATGATATAAACAAGTGTTTGCCAATAGATTTCTTATCATCAGAAAATTATTTTCAGCAACCTAAGAACTGAGACAAAAATCTACTAAGACATTCTTTCCTGGTCACTTATCTGCAGACTAACACACTTAGACTTTGCATTCCATGAAATTAGGTCTTCAAAACAAAATCCATACGTACAGTTCCATGATTCCTAGGAAGAAAGAAGCTTTAATGGAATCTTACACTTAAAGAAAGCAACTACGTCCATCCTTTGGTCTCCTAGTCCACAGTTCTTTACATGGAATTGTGTGTGTGTGTGTGTGTGTGTGTGTGTGTGTGTGTATAATATTGACTATAATAGTCAAGATGGGGAGGAAGTTAAAGGTAATCACTGATGATCAGTAACTTAGGCAAAAATCTTACTACTGGTTCTCAATTTATACAACAAACTTTTATAATGAACCTATTGTGTGCCAGACTAGCGTCCAGTGCAGGAAATACTGTGATAAATGAAAAGTGTCTTCAAGAAGTTTCCAATCTGGTACAGGAAACAGATGTGGGGACAAAGAGTTAGAGCCATGGCAAGTGCTAGAGCAGGGGTGAGCACAAGAATTGAGAAGCAGAGAGGGGGTACCCACTAACTGCCTAGAGGGCTCCGGAACAGCTTCCCAGAGAAAGAAACCACAGCAGACTGGATTTGGATCATGAGGGAGCTGGAGGAAATGACATCACCGCAGAGGTCAAGGTTACTGTTTTCAAAACAATCATTCTAGGCCCCAAGCCCTGCCAGCCAAAGTTCATTATTCACAGATGATCAAGTTTGTGAGGGGCCCAAACTCTTTGTTTCTTTCTTGCCCAGTTGATTATTGGCTAAGCAGGAGAAGTTAGAAAGTAAAATCTAAACTCGTCCACCCTGGGGAAAGAGTTGACGGGTGCTGGTGACAGAGTTGCATTGACTATGTCATATTCATAACCAATTCTTGGCCTATCTCCAACAATAATAATGAGAACAGTAGTGGTGCAGAGTGCCAAGCAAATGCCAGACACCGTGCTGGGCGCTTTACCATATCCTCCCACTGGAATCTCCCAGTAGTAATTTTCCCATGCTTAATCAATGAGGGGAGAAAAATTAACATTTAAGGGCCTGCTATGTTCTAAGCACTGAACAAAGAGTTTTACACTTTTTATCACTTAATTTAATCCTCAGAACAACCCTAGAAATTAGGTACAATTATCTGTTTTTATAGATGTGTAAACTGGGGCTCAGAGAGGTTAGATAACTTGCCTAAGGACTCATAGGAAACAAAACTAGGATCTGATCTGATCTATCTACTAGGTTCAGTCACCCTATTTGACTATTTAGGGTCTACTAATTCAGCAATTTCATAGGATTAAATTCCAAGTCTATGTACTTTCCACTACACTCTCTCATAAAATGATCTGAACTGGCTTTTATATATATATATATATATATATATATACATATATATATATATATATGTGTATATATATATATATATATATATATATGTGTATATATATATATATATGGTAAAAAAGAGAAAAGATGGAGGGAGATTGTGAGAAAAAAAATCAAACCACAGAGAAGAAAGGAGGGCATGTCTGCAAGAACCAGGATAAAATAATAAACATAATCATGCACTGAAATTTGGATTTGCATTTCTGGATGGGCAAGATAGAAAGGGCCACAGAGGTTATCTGTGTTCTGCCTTTGCAGAATGTGAAAGTAAGTGTGGGGTTGTTCCCATGACTGTGAGGCACTCTTAGCTTGCAGTAAGCAGGGGCCAAGGATGTATAACATCTTGCAATGGGCGGGACTATTCAAAAGCATCAAGGAATTGTTCTTAAGAGGCCAATAGCATTCTGAGGAGACACATGAGCCCATTAAATTCAAAACCCACCTGGGGGATGCTAGGAGGCTGGAGCAGCACCATGGGATCTCATTAGTGGGATCCCCTAGACCTCCCGGAAGAAATAGTGAAAGGAACACTAGAAACCCCAGGACAGAGAGATGCCAGGATTGTAGCCAGAGAAATAAACATTGGCCCCAAGCCCTGGAAGGAAACAGTCTCAGGAATGGAGGAGCAGACCCTGAGGTAGGACAGAGTGGGAAGGCAAGGGCTTCAGTCTGGGTGGTGGTAAATGGTCATGAGGAGAATGCCAGCAGGATCAGCCCCAAGTCCCCCAGCCCACTTCCAGGGAATCACACACTAAGTGATTCAGTGTCTGCATGTGGGGTGGGAGGGGACACAGGAGAACTGTCGAAAGGAGGGAGGGGAGACTGCTCAGAGGAATGTCTGTCAAAGGTACACTGGAAGACATATAATTAGGAAAGAGGTCTCTTCCCCAACTTCAAGTGCTCAAAAGTGATTGTGAATGTCCCAGTAATAGCTGAGGTATCAGAAGAAACATGGCAGCTCTGGGGAGCATTGGCCCAAATCCCGGGTGAAGCTGGAGAAGAAAGGTACCGAGTCTGGGAGGGGGCTCAGAGCAAAGGACAGTTATCACCTAAGGGCTGAGGGAACAGGCCTACAAAGGACAAAACCTGTTCCTTATGAGACAGGTTTTTCTCTAGTAGCACCCCAAGGAAGGGGTGATTTTTGACTTCAGTGAATCTCTGATTTACCTCGACCCACCTTGGGAGGTTAATTCACACAGTGGCTTAAAAGAAGAGAGGGCTAAAGGAGTCCATTCCTGGCAGGAAAGGTCTGGAAGCACAAGTCCCTCTAAGGCATCCTTCTTTGAGTGCACCTTATAGAAGTCTAATGCATTCCAGAGACCTAATAAACATGCAGTATACTCTCCTTAAGCTCACTTTTTATTTACTAGAAGTTCTGAAAATCAGATGTTCTGGTGGGATGTGAAGTCCCTCAGTGGCCTCTTTTTGTTTGGTGTTTCAGCAACCATCCCCTCTTCCTTGAAATTGCTTTCTCATTTACAGTTGAGGAATGTCCCCTCCCTGACTCTTAAGACATATAAGGCAGTTATGGGGGGGGGGGCATGGAGAGTGTTGACCCTACTTCCTGGATCCAAGAGAGGACAGACCCAGGCCTAGTCATTCAGGTTGGTTCCAAGATGGACACAAGACCCAATCTGGGTCAGTGAAGAGCAGGCACCAGGACTTTTCCTAAAATTACTCAGAAAGAGTATATATTTTCACTGCTGGGATTGTAAAGCTGGTATATTATAACCTGAGAGTTAATGGCAGCTAACTTTGTCACTATATGGGAAGAACTTACCAAAGGACCAAAGCCAATAGAGAAGAAAGCAGGACCAAGAGATGACAGATAGATAGATAGACAGATAGATAGATAGATAGATAGATAGGGACAGTGCTCAGATGACACAGTTCAAGCATGGGAGCACAGTAATGCCTGCTGCTTGTATGTATGTATATGATTTATCTCTGTGCTTATTTACATCAAGTCCCGGTAGTTTTCACTAGCAAAACTCCCACCCCCAAAGAAAGAAAAAACAACCCAGTCTTTAAATGTAGAAGATCTAATATTATTTTGTCAGGTCTCTGCATATAAGAAAAAGAGGGAAATTAAAAAAGGAACCATATTCTGACTGGGGGGAACAAAAGTGTAAATGAATTCAGACTCTCTCTCTCTCCCTCTAAAATAAGATACTCACCAATGATTTCCCAAAGTGGACAGAGGAACTAACTTGCTTTTTATTGTTTTCTATAATTCAGTCATTGTGACCCATCCCCATAAAAAAGAGACTTTTCCAGTCACTAGAGACAGAAATGAAGGGAAGCCCTTTCTCTTCTCTAGAATGACACCACCAAAAATTCAAAAATATTTTAGAGACTAACCCCCAAAGGGACAACAGGAGAGCAGAAGAAATAAAGATTTTCTCCTTACAATGCATATGGTGTATGTGGTAACTAAATGAATTATCTCTGTGAAGGTTGTCAACTCTTGGTTTTACACCTCAAGAAATACCTAAGAGTGAAGACACCTCTTCAGACTTCTAAACCAATAATGCAACCTTAATTTTATGAGTAGAAATATGATTTTTATACAGCATCATGAAAGACATGAAATTGCAAAGTACTTAGGAGGTCATTTTCTTGAAGTTCTTGCAGTGAATGTTTGAGGCAAGAAGAAAAATGCTAAACCACTAGCATGCTCTTTCTAATTTCTAACTTCCCAAAGGAAAAAAATCTTTAATACAGCTAATTCAAAAATATTGAAAGGTTAGGGTAAACCTAACCCCATTTGTGGTCTGTTCCTTTCTCAGGGATTAAGGAAAAATCACAGTGGGCAGCTAACGGCTCTCTATGTGCAGGGTTCCTATGCCAACTCCCGAGTACATCACCCAGAATCCTCCACTCCCTGAAGGTGTCCTGCCTCTCCACATCTTCCCTTAGAAGCCCTTCCCTCCTTAGAGGCTTGTCAAAAATAGCAAGATAGGTGAATCCATCAGAACTTTGGCTAGGGTAAGGCATCTGTTCTTGCCAGAAGTGAACACTGAGATAAAGCCAGAATTGAAGGATAATATGAAAGCATATTCAAACATGAACCAACTACCTATACAAACACAAAAAAGTTCGAAAATCTAATCTCTGCTTTATTAACTTTAAAATCCATGAAATTCTACATTCTGGTTATATTTATAAAATAGTTCTGCTGTTATTACTTACCTCATTCATTCTTTACAGAGAATTTTAAAATAATTAAGGGGAGCATGAAAAGTAAGGATGTTAATGGATCATTACACATTAATACAAAGGATTCCATGGCTCCACAGTGACACAAAAAAGGAGGACTTGAGGGAGGGAATGCTCTCATGTAGAGAAGACACAAGAGTGCCAACTAATTAAAAAAAAAAAAAAAAAAAGGATAGAATAGAAAAGAATTAGAAAGAACAAAATAGAATAACAGACAAGAAAATCACCATTTTCCAGACACTAAGGTAATGTTTGATTCAGGAAAGTATTATTGATGGATACTAAACCTATTGGGTGAAAAAGTTTTTTGGGGTATCAAGTTATTCCCACAGTCTTAGAGTATATCCCACAGATTATGAAGGGATGTTGCACTAATAATACTTGAATCTTGGGGACACCATGTTTACAAATTGATCAAACACAACATCAGCAATAATGGAGCAAACTACCTTCTGTGGTACACTGAGAAAGTCACACCATCACTCATGTAGTATCCTTGCCAAAACCATCCAACCTGAATCTGATCAGGAGGAAACATTTAGGCAATTCCAAATTGTGGCACATTCTACAACACAACTGGCCTGGATTGTTCAAAAAGGTTAATGTTATGAAAGACACAAAAGTCTGGATTAAAGGTTCTAGCATTAAGGAGATGAAAGAGACATGGTAATCAAATGCAATTTGTGATCTTTGACTGGATTCTAGATTTTTAAAAACCAGCAATAAAGGACATTATTGAGGATGCTGGGAAAATTTCAATACAGACTATACATTAGACATTACTGTATCACTGTTAAATTTCTTGAGGGGTTATACAAGAAAATATCCCTGTTCTTAGGCGATACACTAAAGCATTTAAGAGCTGACGTCATGTCTCTGCTTATTTTCAAATGGTTCAAGAAAAAAGCAGTGTGTGTGTATATACACACAAACACACACACACACACACATATACACAAAAAGATAAAATAAATATGACAACATGATAACTAGCACATCCAGGTGCAGGGTTTATGGGTATGCATTGTATTATCCTTGCAACGTTTCTATACATTTAATTTTTAAAATTTAATTTTTAAATTTAATTTTTTTTAAAAAAATTAAAAAAGATAAAAAGTTAAAGGAAAATCTTGTAAAGAAACTTCTGAGAAAACCTTTTGCAAAAAAGTATTTAACTATCCAAGTACATCAACCAGTTTCATTACTCTACCCTATAATGCTGACACCCATTTTCAGCATGAAGAAGATAGAATGGTCTTTGCCCCAGATATCCCTGAAGATTGAGAGAAGGATAAAATGAGAGGGGGGAGTTTTAATGGAGAAGTTGAGATTTAACAGATTACGGCTACTGACTCATTTTATAGATATTTCTTTTTAGTTTCTAGTGTATTAGAGTAGTCAGAAGGAAATACCTAAAAATGCTGAACTGTAATCCAGTGGCCTTGATTGTTGATGATGATTATATAATTATACAGCTTTTATCTCGTAACCATGTGATTATAAAAACCTTGGGACTGATATTCCCTTTATCCAGTGTATGGGTAGATGAGTAATAAAATAAAGACATGCATGAAAAAAAATAGGTAGGGAATATGGGGAAAAAATATCCCTATGCAGACTCTGGACAATAGTTAATAGTACTGCTTTAATAATCTTCCATCAATTCTAAGAAATGTACTATGGTTAAAAAATGGTAGAATTGCAAAAAAGTGCTATCATAAATTGCAACAAGTTTTCCACACCAATACAACTGTTGGCAGTGGGGTGGTGTCTGGAAATCCTGTATTTTATGCATGATTGTTCTGTAAACCCACAACTTCTCTAATAAAAAAAGTTTTTTAAAAAGGTATTTGATTTACCCAAATAGCTTTTTGCATGACCCAATTACTTAATTTTGCAAGAGTAAACTCAATTACTTAATTTTATAATAGTGAACAATTTTCAACTAAAATTAATTCTATAGTTCCTATGATACAAGAGTTTGGCAAACTTTTTCTATAAAGGGCCAGACGGTAAATATTTTAGGCTTTGTGGGCCACCTATGGACTCTCTCACATATTCTCGTATGCGTGTTTATGTGTGCGTGCATGTGTATGTGTGTTTATAACCTTTAAAAATGTAAAAAATATTCTTAGCTCGTGGACCAGTAAGAAAGCAGTTCGAGGGCCGTAGTTTGTCGAGCCCTGATATAGATAAAATTCCATAGCGGTCTATCTAAAGAACAAAATCAGTCAGGAAAACAAGGCAGAAAATTTCCTTTCTGGAACTATGTCAAAAGGGTTTGGTTGGGGCGAAGTGAACTAGTTGACTAGCATCAGCAGTTCCCTACTGGTACCAGCTTCTTTAGGGAATGGTTCATTGCAGTTTTCCTCTTTTACCTTTAATTCCTCAAAGACAGTGCAGTGTTCAATGAATTGTTCTAACAGTTGGACGCTTGTCACACTTTTGCAGCCATGTCATATTTTAACCCCAGACATTTCCTTTTAAGTCACTCAGCAGAAAGTCCACATCATTTGAACATTTAACCTCAAAAACTTTACCTACACACACTTTGCCAGAACAGCTGAGGAAGAGAGAGACAATTACAGCAAAAACACACGTGCTATAATTCTATTTGGCATATACGCTCTATTTTATACTTGCTATGACTGTAAGTTATGCATTAATGCATAAGTATTACTGTACAGGGTTGCATATGCAAAGCCATGTCTCCTTGTACTTCATGAGTGATTTTCAGGGTGATTTTGATGCCACTCAATTTCCATCTTTTATGCTGGCTTTAGATGCCAGTTGTTTTCTTAATTTTTTTAATCTATCCTGACTTAGTAATCTTTAGTACAGTTTCACCACTCTCATTTGTCTCCATCTGGTTTTGATGGCTCTATCTGAGAAAACTTAAACCCCTATATTCCTTGCTGACACAACCTCCTATCCTTCCAGCTCTCTCAGGCCTCTGCTCTTACCATAACAGCCTTTTGAAGCCAGGAAGGACTGCCAGACCCCTGAAACTTACATTTTTGCAAGACTAGCAGCTCCACGCAGTTCTGTCTTCATCCTCTGCCCAGCTGAGACCCAGTGGTTCGTCCTGTGCACTGCCCTTCTCCCCACATCCTAGACTGTCTAGTGCTCCTTCTCTACCCACCTCCTGCTTTTCCTTCCCATTAAAATTCCAACTCTAGACACAGGCCAGTGGTTAAGAACAAAAGGGAAGAATCAGATGGATTGAATTTAAATCTTTCTTAGCTGTGTGACCCTCGCCAAGTTATTTAATCCTTTGACCCTCGGTTTCCTCCTCTGTAAAATGGGGATAATAATGGTACCTTATAGACCACAGGCAGGTTTGGGACCCAGCTGGTAACAGGAAAACCAGGCCCCATGCTCAGAAGATGCCCTACTCTTTAACAAGAACTATGAGATGTTTTTTCAGAATCTTATAAACAAGCCAGGAAAGTTTTTGTGTATGTGTCTATCCATAGCTGCAGCTAACATTTAGAACCAGAACACTTCAGACAAAAAGATGAGAGTTTGTTGAACAAAAGAAAGAGAACTCACCAATGTTTCTGTATTTATCCACTGGGACCGTAACACTGTTACAAGACAACAACTGGACTTCTACTTTGACTACTACAAAGTTGGAAAGCCCCAAATGATTTTTTAAAAGAGAACTACATATCATGAAATTCCCATTCTAAGCACAGCTGAGCTGCTAGTTTTCAAAATTCAAAGTTGTAGAGAGTTCCTATATTTTTAAATGTTGCTACATGGGGGATAGCAATGAGCTAGAACTCCTTCATCACCAGTACCTACAAAATGGTTCTAGAGAGTGGTACAGTCTTAAGCTTTCTCATCTACATTTCAAAGACAGGTGTTTAAAATCTGTGTGGATCCACTGTTCCTGAGACCTCCAAACTGAGTTTCCTATCCATTGGCCACTGCCATCCATTAACCCCACACCTGAAATGGTGCATGTCCCCCTCCTTGCCAGCATGGCCTTTGAACCCGAGTCTCAGAATATACACCTGCTGCTCCCAGTCTGTGGCAACTCAATATGTTCAGCTCAGGTAAAACTTGGCCATGCCCCTACCCCTCCCCATAAAGATAAGGAAGGGAAGGAGCCCTCTTTCTCCATTGGCGCAGACCTCCATTGCATTCAACCCTTGGGTGACAGTTTTGTTTTTCATGCTCTGCAGGGCCTGTACTTTCAAATTTGTTTGCACTTTGTTTCTCTGGCTGCTGACCCACCTTTCCCTCAAAGGCTCTGGCTGGGACTCATGCTACTGGCTTTCCTTGCCTCAGACTACCTAAGTGGTATATTTTAACTTTAGCAGACTCTTGCCCAGTGTTGCCCATTGGAGTCCCACCAGGGAAGCCAGGGCTTGAATCCCTGCTCCTGAGACTCCAAAACTCATGCTCTTTCAACTATGTCAGTAGGACTGATACTCCATAGATCCTCCATAAAGGACTCAGACAATAACCTATTTGTCTTGGGTTTTGTTCAACCTACCTGCACAGCAACATTTGTCCATGTCCTCTGTGTTGGCCAGTTCCCTCAGCTTTCCCCTTCTGCTATCAGCAGTTTAAGCCCTTTATTTACACAAAGAAGCCCTGCTATGATCTGTGCCTCCATGTTCTAACTATACTATTTTCTGGCCTGGACCTTAAAACCACCTCTTCACCCTTAAACAACCTTAATCTTCTTTAACATGGTTGTAAAAGATCAATGCCCCATTGCACACACAGGGAGACTCCATAATTTAACAAATTCTGTGTGTGTAAATGCCCCAAGATTCAGAGGCTTGTCTTCAGGCAAGCGCAATTTGAATCCAAAGTCATGAATGTGATATTACTCCCTGACAGATTCATTCTTGGGAGTATAATGGAAAGGTGGATGCCTGCAAGAATCTTTGGAGCAAATGTCAGGTAAACAAAAATTGATATCAAAGACTCACTTCAATTAAGCCAAAAGAGCATGACCCACATAAATTAGTTCCTATTCTGGCTAGTGTTAACATCTGTGTAAAACACAGAATCATTGGGAAAGCAAGTGCTAGAACAGAAGGGAAGTTTTTGGAGACTTTCAGATTTGTCTCCAGTGAGATGCTAAACTAACTGGGGTTTGCTTAAGGGATGTGCCCTAATTTCAATTTAACAAAGGGAAAAGAGGTGGTCAGGGAAGAAACGTATGAGAAGAAGGGAGAAACGACACAGGAAGGAGAGCATGGAAACAGCAACTGGTGGATATAAATTTTTCTTTGATGAAAGAAGGGGATGGGGAGGCAGGAAAAAATGTTGACATGGACTATGTTGAAAGGTCCTGTATAATAACCTATATTTTTAAAGGACTGTATAGTTTTGAAAAGCACTTTATCCACATTATCCTTTTTAAATTCACAAAAAGCCTATGAAATAGGCAGGGGTTGTAAAGTTTTTATTACCACTTTGGAGGGGATAAATAAAGAGACCCAAGGAGGTAAAATAAATTCATTAAGGTCATGGCACCAATAAGCAGTGGGGGGTTGAGGGGGGCCCAAGACTTAAATCCCTCACTCTTCAGCTCTAAAACCCATGCTCTTTCAACTACATCAGTGAGTTCCAAACAAGAGAAAGTAGCCAAACATATGAGTCCCTTCTATGTGACTCCATTTACATAAAGCTCAAGAACAGGAAAAAAGACTATGGTGATAGAAATCGGAATAGTGGTTGTTTATAGGGGAGGGAGTTGACTGGATGGGGCATGAGGGAACTTTCTGTCCTGTCTTAATTGGGATGTAGGTTAGATATGTGGACACATTTGTCAAAACCCATTAGACTGTACGATTAGGAGCTGTACATTTCATTATACGTAAATTTCACTTCAATAAAACAAAAATCAGTATCCAATTATAGAATATATTAAATAAATCCAAAATTCAAAATCTTGAGTTGAAGTTTATGTCCAATCATCTCTAAGTATCAAAGCTGTAGCTTATTTTATGATTGCAACAGCTTCACAGAAAGTTCTGAAGCCCATCATCACAGCAGCACTCTATGACAGAACCCAGTTGCAAAACATAAAAATTAAACACTGCAGTTACTGTTCAGATTTGAATTTTGCCAAAAGCACAAATTAAATATATTCAAAATAACTCAGTGAAGTGGGCCCATCAAGACTATTACCTGGCATGCTTTTAGATGTTGTAAGTAAATACAAGCATTGTTCTCATGTGGAACAAGCTGCTTTTGTCTGGATTGAGAACAGGCAGGGGGAGCGGGTGGTAAGCTGCTACTTACATCAAATCATTTCACATCCTGACAATTACCTGGGCCCAAATTCCCACATGGTAAAAGTTGGCTGGAGCTCAGTAACAGCTACCAGAACCTCCTTCTTTATCTAATTTGCGTTTGCCCCAGTCCCTACCACTCCCTACTATTACCCCAACAATCCTTCACCTACTTGTTTCCTACCAAGCCCAGTAATTTTTGTGTGTGGTTTAGATTCAAACTGTGGATAAATCTAAAAGAGAACACTGGAAGTTTTATATACAAACTGAATGGTATTGATGGTTTTCTTGAATAGAAACAACTGAATGTAAGGCTATACTTACTCGCAGAGAAGGATTCCATTTTCTAACCCTGTCCGAAAATCTTTATCACCAAAACTTCTGCCAGTTACTTGCTGGAAAAGAAAAAAGAAAAAGAGAGCATAAATTTTTTTTCTTTTACTCAGGAAGTTCAGTTATTTTTTAAATATTCAAGAGCCTTGAAATGACTAGTGGCAATCCAAGAATAGGAAAAATCTGTTAGGTTTGAATTTCCTTTCCATCATGTAGCTTTGCCTAGATCAGCTAAACTTAAAATTTAGACAATTGCTTTGAAGCTTTTTTTTCCCCTCCTATCTTAAAAAACATCTGTTCTTCCTGATAAGGATTTGCTACTTTTTGGGTTTGGCCATGTTGAGTCAGGCCACAGCTTCTTTTATTCTGACCACAGAGGCTCCAACACAGTCCTGCTTATAGAAAAGCCTGTGGAAAGCACCTCCTGAGGACACTGTTTCTATTTAATAAGGCATGAAGGGGGTGAGGGAAGGGAGAACACAGATTCCTGCTCTCAAGAGACAGATATCAAGACAGGAAGATTAAAACCAATATCCATAAGTAATATGATGAGAAAGAAAAATAAAGTCTGGGAAGGAATGAACCATCCTACAGCACAAGACTGGTGGCCATTTCTGGTGTCTCTGCCTCTCCAAAGCACTTTGGCCTCAGCTAGGCACCAGGGGGACATTCATTCAATAAGCATTTATTGAGCACCTACAAATGCCATGTATGTTAGACACTGGGGGACAGCAGTGAATGCAACAGACAAGAATCTATGCCCAAGGAAATTACATTCTAGAGGACATCAGAGAGATAAGGGACAGAATAAGGAATTGTTAAAAGCTGATAAATGACAAGATGGAGTGAAAAGGGACCAGAATTACCTAATACTCAAACAGATATTTGCACACTGATGTTCATAGCGGCATTATTCACAATTGCCAAAAGGTGGAAGCAACCCAAGTGTCCATCAACTGAAGAATGGATAAACAAAATGTGGTATACACAACAACAGAAAATTACTCAGCCACAAAAAGGAATGAAGTTCTGATACATGGATGAATCTTGACATCATGTTGAGTGAAATAAGCCAGACACAAAAAGACAAATATTGCATGATCTCACTGATATGAAATAATTAGAATAAGCAAATTTGTAGGGTCAGAAACTAGAATACAGGTTACTGGGGTCAGGGTGAGGGTAGGGAATGAGGAGTTAGTGCTTAATTGGTAGAGAGTTTCTATTTGGGATGATGGAAAACTTTAGGTAATAGATGGTGGTGATGGCAGCACAACATTGTGAATGTAATTAACACCAATGAATTACATATTTGAATGTAAATTAGAAGGGGGAAATTTTAGGCTGTCTAAATGTTACTAGAAAAAAAATTTTTTTTTAAACCATAGGACTGTGCAACACAGTGTACCCTAATGTAAACTATGGACTATGGTTAATAGTATAATTATAAAAATATTATTTCATCAGCTGTAACAAAGCTACCCCAAAGCTAATGCAAAGTCTTAATAAGAGGGAACACTATGTGTGTGACAGGCGAGATACGGAAATCTATTTTCTGCACGATTTTTCTGTAAACCTACAACTCTTTAATAAAAAAGGAGGACTCTAATAAAGCAAACCATTTCTCAGTTTTAAAAAAAAAAGCATTATTATATCCTAGTTAGAACCCAAAACTGTCTAGCTACATTTAATACAGAATTTCTAGCTAAGTTTACCCAGGCCCCTCTCCACATTGAGCGATGATGATGAGCAAGGTCTAAAGCTAGAAACACAGATGAGACGTGGCCACTGCTCTCTACAGACTGATGAGGAAAGCAGACATATAAACTTGTGCTATAAGTAGAAGGTAACATAACTATTAAGACGAAAAGAAAATACTGGTGGTTCATGTACCACCTAAAATGTTCATGTTATCATTTGAAATTATCTGGCACATAATGCATAGCCACTGAAGGATGTCAAGCAGAAGTTGATGTAATAGTCCCAAGTCAGCCTTTCAATCAAAGCCCTCCCAGATGTAGTCTGACAAAATTCAGTTTCCTAGAATGGGAATAGGCATCACGTATCTGGAGGAAGGTGCTCATTTCACCTCTGTTCCCCCTCTGCCTGCTTCCCTTTCTCCTGTGGTTGTTAGGTCCAGCATGGCCTTTCCACTGACTCAAATGCCATCCATTCCTCAAAGCCCAGGTCATCTAGGATAGAGGCACACATATCTTGGTTAGGGGGATCAGCCACTGGTATACCCTAAAATTTCCTCTAGGCCCTCACCACTCAGAAGTTTGGTCCTTGATGACTACAATGTGTAAAGTCAGAATTGACTCTTAAAGCACAGCCTAACAAGGAAATGCTTGTAATTGGACCCAGGAGTCTCCCCCTGAGTGCCTCTTTGTTGCTCAGATGTGGCCCTCTCTCTCTAGGTAAGCCACCTCGGTGGGTGAACTCACCGCCCTCCCCCTATGTGGGATCTGACTCCCAGGGGTGTAAATTTCCATGGTAATGCGGGATATGACTCCCGGGGATGAATGTGGACCTGGCATTGTGGGATTGGGACCATCTTCTTGACCAAAAGGGGGATGTGAAATGAAACGAAATAAGGCTTCGGTGGCTGGGGGATTTCAAATGGAGTCTAGAGGTCACTCTGGTGGGCATTCTTACACACCATATTGATAACACTTTTTAGCTTTTAATGGACTGGAATAGCTAGAAGTAAATACCTGAAATTATCAAACTCCAACCCAGTAGCCTTGACTCTTGAAGACGATTGTATAACGGTGTAGCTTACAAGGGGTGACAGTGTGATTGTGAAAACCTTGTGGATCACGCTCCCTTTATCCAGTGTATGGACAGATGAGTAGAAGAATGGGGACAAACACTGAATGAAAAAATAGGATGGGATGGGGGGGATGGTTTAGGTGTTCTTTTTCAGTTTTATTTCTTATTCTTATTCTGATTCTTTCTGGAGTAAGGAAAGTGGTCAAAAATAGATTGGGGTGATGAAGGTATAACTGTGATGGTACTGAGAACAGTTGATTGTACACCATAGATGATTGTATGGTATGTGAATATATCTCATTAAAACTGAATTTAATTTAAAAAAAGTAAATCAACAATGGCGGAGGATGGAAATGGAATGTTTTGGATGTTCTTTTTTATCTTAATTTTTATTTTATCTTTGGAGTAATGAAAATGTTCAAAGATTGATTGTGGTGATGAATGCAAAACTATATGATGATGCTGTGAACAACTGATTGTACACTTTGAAGAATTGTATGTTATGTGAATATATCTCAATTAAATTGCATTTAAAAAAAAAGTTGGGTCCTTGGACAAGAAGCAGCAGCATCTTCATCTGGAATTAATTTAGAAATACAGACTGTCAGTCCTCCCCTTTGCCTCCAAGACTTACTAAATCAGAGCTGTAGTTTACAAAGACCCCCATGTTATTCATAGGGCACTGATTTTTATAAAGCCCTGACCTAGGAAACTAAAACTAAACTAGGAGTTCATAATCATAACGGGAGGACCTTCCATTGGAAACAGGATTTTGGGTCACCTGTCCCAACAATCCCTCTTGGTAACATCTTTATGATGTGTTTACAATGTCACATGTTGTCTCTTCTAACCGTAAAGGCTGCTAATTACTGTTACCTCCACTATAGCATAAGCCACTGCTATAAACAATAAAATAGCTGCCAAGAGTCAGCTGCCAATACCAACCATCCCTTTGCAGGAGAAATGAAAAGTGACCTTCTAATCTCTTTCCAGAACTGTCAACTAGATCCCAACTGACTGAAGACTCGGCAAATTTCCAGAGGCTCTGGGCAAGCATCAGCTCACGATCAGTCTAAAGACAAGATGGGAAGCTTAGGAGAAGCTCTTAAAAAGAAGCTGATGTGGGGGTCTGGGCCATGGGGTGGTTGGGGAGAGAGCCTAGGTTCAGAAGTGTTCAGGAGCCAACAGCATGAAATGTCAACAGCATTCTACCCTGCTCCATTCACCCCACAATGTGATCAAATTCATCCTTGCAACTCCATCCCTTTAGTTTTTCAGCCCCCAAAACTTAGAGTCATGCTTGATCCCTATTTTTCTCTCACACCTCATCTGGCCCATTGACAAATCTGGTTAATCCTGCTTTCAAGCCTTAACTAGAATTCAACCACTCTCACAGCCTCAACTCCACTACCTTAAGCCAAGCAACTGTCATCTTTCACCTAGATATTTCAATAGTCTCCTAACTGGCCTCCCCCTGCCACTCTTGCCTCCTTCCATCTATTCTCAGCATGGCAGCTGGAGTAATCCTGCAAAGTTAAATGATGCCATCACTCCACTCAAAACACCCCAGTAGCAACCCATTTCACTTGTAGTGGAAGCCAAAATTCTTACAGTTCTCTAATGGTTCTCAAAAGAAAGCAAAAACAATCAAACAAAGCTGATAAGAGTTCATGGACAGAAACCATTGGACACCATTATCTCAATGATGGGTATAATGAACTTGCACATATCTCCCCATTCAAGAGGCTCCATTAGATGTACTAATAATGGTGGTGATTATGTGACTAACCATGCTCTGTAGGCCTGTCAGAAAAACCCAACATCAGATTTAGGATTAATTCACCAACTACTAACCAAAATATTTGATGGAAGGAGGGTTCGGAAGGACATGCTTTGTCAGATGAAAGTAGCCAATGAAAGGATAATTTACCAAAACCTTGATGGGGTTTTAAAGGAAAAGAAAAGCTTTGGCCTGCCTTAGCAATTAAACCAAAAGCAGAACCAAGAGGACATCATAGTGTGTCATTCGCACTCTTTTATTGCAAGCAATTGTTGAGGAAGCTCAATTGTATCCAGTTTCCTTCCCATAGAACTAAAAGGTAATTACTTTTCTGAGTTTGTCCATGTCATGGCACTGCTCTAAATGATCCAAATAACTGAAATGTGGAGGCCTAAAAAAATCAGTCTAATAAACAAAACCACAACTTTATGGCAACATTTTTACAATGTGTTTATAATATTACACATTGCATAGCACAATGCTACATGCTGCTAATTACTTTGTTACTGTGATTGCTACATAATTGCCATAAACAGTCAAAAGGCTGCCAAGAATCACTCTTCCAGTCTGAACCTCACCATTTACACAAATTGTACTTCAAAAGAATTTCAATTGAGCTTCAGTTGGTTCTTTAAAGAAATCTGGTGGACAAACTAGTCTACTAAGAAAGTACAGGTCTGAAAAAGATTTAAAATAAATGTTGGCAAGCACTATCAAAATGATATTAAGAGGAGATTCTATCATCTGACAAAATAATGGCCCCTGTATTCAAACAACTGGAAAAAAACATCATTTAACAGAATTTGACAACTTTTGAAAGACATGGCTATTTTCTCTAAACTGTATTAAAACAGGTACACTTTTCAGAAGGGTGTGATTTCTTCCTAGACACTGGAAATAAAAATCACACTCTTTAATTCACTGAAGATTATTCACGGCTCATTAGATTCACTTCTTTTCTGATTATATTTGACGCATTTAACAAGAAGAGCATTTCTGCATATTTTTATACCTAAATTATAAAATAAAGCAAAACAGAATTGCTCTTATTTTTTATATTTTCTGAGAAATAAATCTATTCTGCATCCTTTGTGGGATTGCTAGAAAAATCAAATCAGAATTCTATGGAAGGTTTTTTTTGTAAGCACTGCTAAATCACACTTATCCAAGCCAGTATTACTACCAACCAAGCAATTTATTCCTGGAATAAAAAGGGACACCTTCCAGATGGGGGAGAGAGATCTTTGACAATCCTTCTCCCCACAGACCACTAATTCCCCCCTCCCAAAGTGACTGTTCCAGAATGACATTTTGCTTGTCACTCCCAATTAGTTCCTCATAGATTCTCCCACTCCCATGTAGAGCCAATGGCCCCACTGTTGGAATCGCAGTGAGATCTAGACCATCTGGTCAGATTTTCTTCAGGATGACACCCAGCCACATGCACATCCCTCAAAATACCCTTACGTCTATATTTCACCCTTTTCAGCCAGCTGGAAAGGAAGAAATGTACTTCCTCTTTCATAAATAAAGCTCATTTATCACGGTTCTATCTCTTCACATCCCTAAGCTGCCTTTGTCTCAACCTTACCTCTCTGTCCACAATGTCTTCCACCTGTGCCTCTCCGCTGGTAACATAATGAATTCTCTCTTTTCCTCAAAACACTAGTTCAATCCAGCCCCTTCAACAATCATCCTATTTTCCTCCTTCTTTCAAAAACCTTAACTCCCGATATGAATATCCTGTACCCATTACCCTATCATCATAGCTTAGCTGCCTGCAAGTTGTCCTCATTTAATCCACTGAAAAATCTTAAAGGGTTAAGAGTTAGACCTGGGTTTGAGTCACAGCTCCACCACTTATAAGCGAAACCACCTTGGATAAGTTAATAAACCTGTACCAGCCCTCAGCTTCCCTATTTAAGAAATGATAACAGAATCTACTCCAAAGGTTTACACAAAGAGTAAATGAATTAATGTATGTAAAACCTTTACCCTAATATAAGGGCTCAATAAATTTCATTACTATTATTAGCAACAATAATAATATTGCCATAGATCTTATTCTTGGTTTCTCTTTCTCCATTTTGTCCTCCCTGATCTTAAATGATATCATGCTTTACAGGTTCTCCTTTTCCATTCTAATATCACCACGCTGCCTGATCCAAAAAACACTTTCCTCAGCTGATCTTATCCAAGTCTCAGCAGCACAATGGTCAACCACTCCCTCACTTTTGGAACAAACGCCTCTCCTGGGCTTCCCCACTGCAAGACACTCCCAGTTTTCCTTCTACCTCATTAAATAAACATTCCTTTCTCCATTGCCTTAGCTACTCTATCTCGTTCACTTCCTAACTGTAAAATATGGGCTGTTATCTCCTTTCTCCACTTTTCTTTTCTTCTCTCTCTATGCCCGCACCCCCTTCCCTGGGTAGTCAAATCTCATGGCTTTAAATATCTGACACATGGTGAAAACTCATACATTTTTTACACGTGGCAGTTACCCTTCTGCCCTGAGGTCCAGAATTGAATATCCAATTTCTTACTCAACATCTCCACATGGATACCTAATAAATAATTCACCCTTACCACTATCAAAACAAAAGCTGTGATGTCTGCCCCCTGGATCCAACCTGTTCATCTCCAGATCAATGAAAGGCACTACCATGCTCCTTCCCGCAAAACACAGAAACATGTTCAAACCATCAAGAAGACCAATGCTCCTACCTCCAAAATATATTTTAGGTCTGTCTTTTCTCTCTTCCTCTACACCAGCACTCTGGTCCAAGCCTCCATCATCTTAAAAGAACCAAGAAAATCATAGTAGCCCCCCTCCCTGGGCTCTCTGCTTCTAGTTTTGCCCTTCCACAACCCATCTCCCACCCAGCAGCTGGGGCCTCTCTAAAGATCCATCCCTTGTCCCTTCCCATAACACCAGAATAAAGCCCAGGTTATATACACAACCCTTTCATTGTAAGGAGAAAAATAATATCATATAAATTAAGTGACTTGTCCAGGGTCATACAGCTAATTAGTGGCAAGGGTGAGCCAAGAACCAGGCTTCCTTGTACATAGGCCAGGGTCTCACTGCCCCACCACACTGTCTTCTCAAGTCCAACTCTCCTTGAGGCACTTAAATTACTATACTCTGTTTAATAACAATAGCTACATATACCTATTGCATTTGGGTTGGCAACAGAACAGCACAGAAGTTCAGGCCTGAGGTTATTTAATCAACATTATCAGACCACAATCCTCTCCAGCACCAGGGCTGAGTGCTTAATGTTGAGGATAATAAAATGCAATCTGCAGAATCCATTTATATTTTCATCATGTTATCAGAAAACCAGAAGGTACTGTTTACAGCCACAGATTGACAGACTACAAAAAAAAAAAAAAAAAAAAAAATCTAATTAAGGAGACAGCCGATGCTCAAACATACCCTGGGAATATTAAATCCTCTGATCTAGCCATTGTATGATCTAGACACAGAAAATGGGTCAATCCAGGGAAATGCCTGGATTTAGCAGGAGCTGTTTGTACATCTGAAATCTGTCCTTGCCTTAAAAGGAGACAGAACAGAAGCTGCAAAGACAGACAACACTCAAACTGAGCTTTAACATAGCATAGAGCTTTATTGACTGATTTGAGAGAAAAGAGAAAGAAGAGTCCAGAAAGAAAATGGGCTAGAGAATGCTTCGGGGCTAAGTGTGTTGTCTCCATTTCAAGGAGCAAATATATGCTTCAGCCACAGTGCTATTTTTACCTTGGAATCATGTGGCTCCTTAAATAGTTTACTTCCAGAGTAATTTTGGCAAACCAGTCTTTGTAACTGTCATCTAGTCCTCAGCACAGTGAAGAATGAAACCAGGAAGATCTGGGTTCAAGTTTGGGGTCTGGAACTCAGTAGCTGTGTGACAGTGGACAATGGCTTCATTTTCCTGGGCCTGCTTCCTCATCTTTGAAAAAACTATTAAAGGAATCTGCTTTACACAGTGGTTAAAAGGCGAGAAATCATGGGTGGAAGCCATCTAGGAGGACACTTAATTCTTAGTTCTTGAGTGTACAAAAAATGGTAGTTCTATTACTTTTTCCCCCCAAGCTCCATATCTAAGGAAAAGGTCTTGAAGGAAAAAATCGACAACGGGAATGTCTAAATCATGTGATTGCAATTTTTGTTCAAAAATACTGGTCAGGGCAGAGAGAGCATAGTTGAGGCAAATCTGTTCCTTCAAAGATGGATGTGCCCTCAGGAGAATTGGGTGCAAAATCACACGGGGAAGCTCATGCGATAATCCCTAAACAAGTTGTCTGGGTTAAATGAGACCATGAGGAAAGAATCATGCAAATTCTGAATATGATATATTTTATAAGAACACTGGCCTTCAGAAAGTCAATGTCATGGAAAAAATGAGGGTTATTGCTACTTTAAAATAAGAGCGTTAAGAGAGATAAAACCAGTTGCAATGCACCTTCCTTAATTATATCCTAGTTTAAAAGAAATATTACAAGTGACATATAGGGAACAATTAGGGAAATCTGAATATATACTGCTCATTTAATAATATTAAGGCATCACTGTTTTCTTTTATTAAAAGTGATAATGGCATGGTAGTTACAGAGGAAAATGTCATTTTTTGGAGATGCTTGCTAAAGTATTTAGAGGGAAAGAGGTCTGATGTCTGTAATTTATACTGAAATAGTTTTTTTTTTAAATATTAGGGGTATTTGTGAGTGAGTGAGTATATGAGTATATTTGCATATGCATTTGAAGAAAACAGAAAATGTTAATTGTTGAAACTAGGTGGGGGTATATGGGTTTCTTTATCTTTTTGAACATTTCAAAATATTCATAATAAAATGTTGTTTGGGGGCTAGGTCTGAAAATACTCAGGTCAACAAATCGTCCATTGCCTCCTCATTTATTTCCAGAGTATTTTTTCATATTTGTTTTCACTGATGACCATTATTTACCAACCTTCTATTAGTCACTTCATTTATGTTCAATCCACTCTTTCACCTGCTCACCAGCCATCAAATTGACATGACATTTAGCACTGAGTATGGGAAGGAAGGAGGGGCTGAGCCCCTTGTCTTCCTGATTTGAGGCAAAGAACTAGAAGTAGGGGCTCTGCCAAGTACCCACAGTCCTACAATAGTTGTAGATCTGTCTGAAACAGTGATTAATTTCACAATTTGATATTCTAATAAATGAATAATCTTTAGCTAAGAATCCAAAATAACCACAAAACTGTGTACATTACCATTATTTTAGAATTCAGCATTTAAAAAGGCATCAAACTCAAATTAGAAAACTACTAGAATTCACTCAAACAAGTTATTAGATTACCAAAACAAAATTAAACATGGTTAAATGTTCATTATAAAGAGAGAATGATCAAATTTTTAACAGCCCATCCTTTAAAAAGGACATGTGGCTTGGATGACACACTATGAGACAAGCACGGAAGTAATCAACATAAAAACGAGGAGAGTAGCATTTAGGAAGAAGGGAAGGAACTATAATTGGAAGGGAGCACAGGAAGGGCTTCAGGGTAGCAAAATTCTTCTTCTTGACTTGGGTAGTAATTACAAGAGTGTTTGCCTGAAATAATTCACTGTCATATATTGGTTTTATGTAATTTTCTGTAATTAAATTATATTTTAGAATTTTTTAAAAGGTTTTAAAAGGGGGAGGTAGGAATATATAGGCTACCATCCATATCAGCTCAATCTCATCTTTTTCCTATCTCATCAGTGACTAAATGAATTTTCCATTTGGTTTTACTCAGAAAAAGACTTTGTAGTGGGAAAATACCACATTTAAATATTTTTAGTTCACATATAACAGGACTATACCTCCATTTAATAATATTCTTCAGGTCCACTACTAAAATGGTAGTTGTGATTAATACATGCCTTCTGCACAGTATATTTTTAAACAAACATTTGAATGTTGCACAAAGGAGCCAATGTACTATTTGGCTTCAGAAAATAAAAAACCTATAGTCTTTAGAGAGTTTGTCATCTGAATGGTGTGATGGTATGGAACTATATGCACCGCAAAAATACATGTTCTTAAACTGAATAAATTCCTGTGGGTGTGAACCCATTGAAAGTAGGACCATTTGATGAGGATACTTCAGTTAGGGTATAGTCCACCTCAATCAGGATGGGTCTTAATTCTATTACTGGAGATCTTTTTAAGTGGAATGAAATTCAAAGTGAGAAAAAGCCACAATAAGAGCAGCCAGAAGCTGAAATCAATGGAACCTGGAAGAGAAGGGAGAGACCAGGAGACAGTTCCATGTGCCTTCCCATGTGACAAGCTAAGGACCAAGGATCTCCAGCAGCCAGCCCCAGAATGCCACAGTCTTTGGGGAGAAAGCATCACCATGATGACACCTTCATTTGGACTTTATTCCTATCCTCAAAACTGTGAGCAAATAAATTCCCACTATTTAACCCAATTCATTTCCTGGTATTTGCTTGAGCAGCCAAGGAAGCGAAAACAGATGCCTCTGGTGGGTGCCTGGGTCCGGGAATGGCCATGGTGCTTCCCACCCCCATCTTCTCTCAACGGCTGTTTTGATCAATCACACAGTTTCCTAGAGACACCAAGTCAGAGGTGGTGTGAGACCAAAAGTCAAGACAACTGGATACTACCATCACTCTGCTAATAATGAAGGATTTCCAGCAAATTGCTTTATTTCTATAAGTGTAAGATTACCCTTCACAAATCTACAGGCCTCTTTCATCCTAGATTATTCTCCATGTTCAATGAAAAATAAGTGTCGGCAAGGATATGGAGAATTTGGAACTCTCAGGTATTGCTGGTAGGAAAGTGAAATGGTGCAGACTCTGGAAAGCAGTTTGGTGATTCCTCACAAAGTTAAACATGGAATTGCCTTAAGACCTGGCAATTCCATTTCTAGGTATAGACCCAAAAGAGTTGAAAGCAGGGACTCAACAAATACTTGTACATCAATATTCACAGCAGCATTATTCATAATAGCTAAAAAGTGGAAGCAACCCAAGTATCCACTGAACAGATGAATGGAAAAACAAAATGTGGTATATACAAGGTACATACATACAATGTAAAAAAAGAATGAAATTCTTAAATATGCTACAACATTGATGAACTTTGAAAACATTATGCTTAGTGAAATAATGCAGATGGAAAAGGGCAAATATGGCATGATTCCACTTGTATGAAATTTCTAGAATAAGCAAATTCATAGAAACAGAAAGGAGAGTTGAGGTTACCTAGGGCTGGAGGAAAGGGGAATGAGGAGTTACCATTTAATAGGTACCGAGTGTCTGTTTTGGGCAATGGAATATTTGGTAATGGATGGTGGTGATGATAGCACAACATTGTAAATGTAATTTATGCCACTGACTGTAGTCTTAAAATGGTTAAAATGCAAATACATATGTGGTAACACATATATTACCACATTAAAAAAAAAAAGTCATGTTCATGTCCTGATCCCTGGTCCTGAGAACATGACCTTGTTTGGAAATAGGGTCTTTGAAGAAGTTATTAGTTAAGATGAGGCCAAACCAGACTAGGGCGGGCCCTAATCCAATATGACCGGTGTCCTTGTAAGAAGGGGAGAATTGGACAGACAGACTCAAGGGAGAATGCCATGTGAGGACTAGGCAGCAATCGGGGCCCAAGGATTGCTTCTTTGTAACTGCCAGAAGCTACAAAGAGGCAAGGAAGGATTCTCCCCTACAAAATTTGGACTAGCATCCAGAAATGTGGGACAATAAATTTCTGTTGTATGAAGCTATCCAGTCTGTGGCACTTTATAACAGTAGCCCTAGGAAACAAACACCTCTCCATCTGAAATTATGGTGATAACAGTATCTTTTATTGAACCTTACGGGACCATTTACTCCTCAACCCCATGTTTGGATATGCAGGTTGGGTCCTGGGCAACGGTGCCCAGCGAGGAAACCAGCGGGACCTAACCCCAAGCCCGAGCTCCCTTTGCCAAATCGGGCCTGCAGAAGTGGGTTGTTTGCCTGAAGGAAGTGTCCCATTCTCCTAATTCAAGTACAGTGCTGTCTCTACGCAAGCCCTTGGGCCACCCTCAAAAGATGTTTTCTCCAAATTTACACATAGGGCTCTGTTTGCCTGATAAGGAAACTGAAGCACAGAGTATTCAGTAATTTTCCTGATTTCACCCAGCTAGCAGGCAGCAGAGGCAGGATTCTAACCTGAAACTCTGACTCCTGACCCACCCCACTAACAGTATCCTGTATTGTCCACACAGCTATGTGTCCTTGGTGAGTTTCCAAATTATCAGTTAGGTTGTAAATAAAGACCTGACTTTCCACTACCTAAGCCAACCTCTCTCTTCAATGTGTCTTTTCCTCCTAATTCAGAACAAGAAATAAATCCCCAAATCCTAAAAAGCGGCAAAAGGTCTGTGTATATATTACCAACCTACTCAAGACCATGGAGGTGAAATAATAACCACCTTTGTGTAATCACTGGATTTGTATCCGTTTTTTATAAAAAATATCACACACAAAGAATCCATCTTGAAATAATCCTAGGTACAACTTGATTCCCAATGGATTGAAAAATAAATATCCATTAATGGGGGTGAAATGGGAAGGGAAGGAAGGAAGACAAGATGTCTCATTGAAGACCGTTAGGCATTTCTGCAACAAAATATTTCCCTACTTATCTTCCTCTGGTTCTTTAAACTTACAAATAATTATTATGGCAGGAAATCTGTTCTGTTGGCTGGTTTGTAATGAAGACAGCAGGTGGTAATCCCAGCCCACTACAATGCCATTTATTACTGGGTCTCACTGACACAACAATATGGTGACAAGTTCCAACTGCTGAAGCAGCAGCCATCTTGGCTTTGACAGGAGGGAACATTCTCAGGCTCTGTGTTCAGCTCTCCTCACCTTTGCCTCCTCAAACAAAGCCCCCATCAACAAGGAAGGAGTCCTGTCTCCAGGGTGTTGCAAACAGCTGTAAGAAAACAGTGTAACACTGGACTACACCAGTGTAAATAAAGACAAAACAATAAGGCTCTTCTTTATCAACGTAATAGGTGAGCACCATGTTTGATCAAAGTAACAAACAAACAACAGGACTTCTTGACTGCACATCATCTTAAATATCATTAACCAAAAGACTTGGGATAGTTACACAGAAAAAAAAAAATATTTAAGAGGTAACTGTGTTACTATTATAACACTTGCTATGTTCTAGGAAGTCCTTGATTCTGATTTTGAATATAATCAAGTCATCCTGAGAGATCGCCTGGGACCAATGGTGTTCTTGTAAATGCTTAACAACCAGTTCTTACGAGGTGGAGGGTGGGGGAGGGGTACCTGATATGCAGTATTTGCCAGTCTTCGTGGTGTAATATTCCCACCATGGCCGATTTCAGGCTATCCACCTGATGTCACTGCAGGGTGGGGTAAAAGAGGCTCACGATCTTCTCTCCTGAGCCATAGGAGCTGCTGTGAACCCCCTAACTGTATTTTATTTATATATATATATATATATATATATATATATATATATATATATATGTATGTATATTGGGGTTAACAGTTCATCTAAATGCAGTGTCCCAACTGTGTTACAGTCTCTAAATTTCCCTGATATTGGTGAATTTTATTAAATAATAATTGGACACAGCCTATAAAAACATAAACATATAAATGCTTTTGAACCTGCATATCTTGTTATTCATAAAAAGAAAACATCTTCTAGAAAGGCACAAATACTATGATGTAAACCTATCATCCTTTAAGATAATGGTTTCCAATTTCTGGGCTATAGCTAGAAAGCAGAAGAATAGATACACATTTGCTTTCTGCAGATAGAAAGCAAAAGGTCTCCACTAGATTCCTGAAAATTAGAGCAGTGACAATAATGCAAAGAATAGGACTTTCCCCAAGCGTTTAAAATCAAGTATAAATGCAGTTTCCTTTTGTCCTCCTGCAGCAAATGTTCCTAGCTTTGGAATATGCTCATTTTCTGGGAAGCTTGTACATTTTCCAGTTTTAAATAAACAACATATTTCTTACTCCTCCTTTATAGGAGAGCCTAGAATTATAGCAAAGCTTGTAATTGTCCCCAATCCATTCTAGTGTAGAGTGGTGTGATTTTCACTAAATAAATTAATAGGCAGTTAACCAGATTGCAATAAACTTTTAGAGGACAGTGGGAAAACCATACCCCTCTTCCAACATAGTGATGCATATTATTCAAATGAGATTGTGGACTTCTCTCCTAGGGAGGTAATAAGTAGAACAAGCAAAGCAGTCCAGTTGCTATTTTAAAAGCTGATTGACACAGGGTGCTGTTGTTTGTAAAAGGGAGAAAGGGAGAACTAATGCTGTTTGAAACAATCAACGGCTCTGTTCTCTATTTTTTTTTTTAATTGCTGGAACACCTGCTGCCTCAGTCTCTTCTGCCTCATCCATTATGCAACATGTTGGCAGTGATGGGACCGGGATATGCCACTGAACACAGTGATAAACCTGAGGAAAAACAAAGAAACAGATCCCACATCTCAAAAAACATAGTCAATAGTACACACTTCCTCTTTCCACTCCCAGTGACGGCAGGTCCTTAAGAGATACACACACACATCTAAATGCATTGAGTTGTCACTGCATAGCAATGAGAAGAGTTAAAAATGCAAAGACAGTATTTGCTCTTCACATCCTGTCTTTAGGAGAACTGAATTATTTTTTCATGGGAATTGGCCTTCCCATTTACTCTCTGGCCTACTCGAAGGAGGAAATGCTTACAGTAGCATTTCCCAAAGCGTGATCCACAGATTCTTAGTTCCACAGCCTGTTAAGAGATGTGATGTTGAAAAAGACTCAATGGTCAAATAAGTTGGGGGAATTTTGTATTTAAAAAAATTTGCTTTTAAACTTGGAGCTTCTCAGATCCAACAGTATGCTCGTATGAACTGAGATCATCTAGTGGGGGATAAAATACAGTTCTCCCAGTCTGTTTAACTAAGACCCCTTTTTGAGAGAAGTCTCTGGTGGGTAGGACCAGCGATCTGTAGAACTTGAAATAGGAAACACTGGCTTTCCACAGGGCTACTAATTCATGATCTGGGGAACTAAAAAGACCCACCACACCCAACACACACACACACACGCACACACAGACACATGCACGCATGCATACACACATTTGGTCTTTACTGCATTAGCCCACAGGATGCTTTAAAAATTTTTAATAAGTCACTAAAATTTAACAATCAGGAACTCTAACATTTAAAAGACAATAACAACTAAACAAAATTGTTGTTTTTTTATTTATCTTGGGGGGGGGGATGAACTAATGGGCAACAGTGTGCCCTCAGACTTGCCTACTTGTGCAGAATACTTTAAGCCATAAAAGAAAAAATAAGCCAACCAAATAAGACACCCACTTTACAATCAAGTTAAGGAAAGAAAAATTGCAAGCACACTTGTATACCTGATCAGAGAAGGGAAACAAGGCAAGTGAGTGCGAAGGATTAAAAAGGGAAGTCTTCCTAAAAGCAGGGATGAGCTCAGATTGGCAGGAAGAAAGGAGGAATGTGTGCAGAACTAAAGGAAGCTTCAGGAACAAAAGCACACGGCTGGAATTAATAAATCATAAAAATAGATTGCAGTCTGCTTGAAGACATAGACACAAAGCACATGTTTGCCTGTTTATTTTAAAAATTAACTAAGGAACACAGCAGTCAGGAATATCAATAATTAAGTAGGTTGGAAGAGACAGATAGGGTCAAATCAAGCCATTTGGCCATTAAATCCTATCTCTAAGAGAATAAACTCTAAATACTTCTTAGATATATGACTAACCAATTCCTGAAACAAATCCCATCAAATGCCAGGTGCAAAAGCAATTATAGCAAAATTTCTCATCAGTTCCACAGATCTGGGGAAGCAGGGCTTCCAAAGGCCAGTTAACCAGTTTGAAAATAATTCTGGAGCCTCGGAGATCCTATTACTGAGAAACAGAAATAGATTTTCAAGGGCTCACTTTGAAATATTAAGCATTGTTCCACCAGATCTTTCCACTATCCTAGAATGTTTGTGAAAAACAAGATCTCACTCCAAAATTGGGGGAGCGTAGAGTATCTTCCCTAACCTTACCACCTCCTTTTCTGCCTCTAAAGAACAACTGCCTCTCTTTCTTTCCACACAAGTCCTTCCAGCCCAGGCCCCCGTTCTGGCCCGCTCTCCCTCTGACTGTCCCTCTCTCTTATTAGCACAGCTGACCAAGCTGGGGGATCTTCATGAATCCTCTTTGCAAGGTCAGTCTTGAGTCAAATATTTTCAAATGTTTCCTACTGCCAAGAGCTCAAGTCCTAACTCCCTAAACTGCTGATGAAGGAACCTGCTATATAAGTCTAATCCTTGTGTGAATTCACCATATATATTCATGCCTTTTTGCATTTATGTACACCATTTAACATGTCTGGAAACCTTGGCTCTTTGCTTATTTAAATCTAACCCTGTGTTCAAATTTAAAGATGCAAACACTTTAAGTCTTCCCTGAAGTTCCTCTAGTCCATATATCCCTTGGTAAACCAAATTTCTCCTTGATTCCTGAAGCATTTACTATCTTTTGTAGTTGAAATAAGGTAAGATGGATAATCAGAAAATCTAGACTCAATCCTACCCCCACCACTAACCAGCTATGTGATTTGGAACAGATACATCCATTCTGTAACCCTTTCCTTACCTGTAAAATAGGGGAAATGACAGCAGTGATCCGACTGGTAAGGGGTAAGTGAAATTATGTATATGAAAACACACTGGAAACTGTAAAAGATCAAGCAAATGTAATTTGTGAAATGTAATTGACAATGAATTGTCATTAATATTTGCATGTTTTCTCCCTGTGTTCCTGAGTAGATTCATTCATTCAACTCTTTACTAAGCACCTATTCTGTGCCTGACGTTGGTGTAAGCACTGGGGTTGTGGTCCCTGAACTTGTGGCACCTACTTTCTAGTAGGCAAGACAGACAGCAAACAATATAACATTTACTGCAATGTCAGACAGTGAAATTACCTATAAAGAAAATAGAGCAGGATAAGGGATGGAAAGTGGCAGAGAGGGAACTGCCACTTAAGACATTTTAGATTGAAAAGGCTTTTCTGAGGAAGTGGCATGCAGAGACCTGAAAAAAGAAGGGAGTGAGCAATGTTACAATCTGTGAAAAAAGCATTCCGGGCAGAGGAAATGCAAGTTCAAGTCACAAAGATGGGTGTGAGCACAGAGTTCCTGGGAAAGGAAGAAGCCAGTGTGGCTGGAATGGTGCCCATGAGGGTGGCAGGACAACAAGAGGAGGCAAACAGGCAGCCAATGGCCTTGTGGGTCACTATAAGGACTTGGGGATTTATTCTCAGTGCTGTTCAAAGCCCCTGAAGAGGGCTTCAAGCAGGGAGTGATGTAATTTGGTTAACATTTTTAAATACTACTCTGGTTATCATATGGAGAATTGGCATGGGAGGAGATAGCAGGCAAGAGTAGATGCTGAAAGACCAGTGAGAACACAGCTGATAGGCTAGGTGAGAAAGGTGATAACTTGCACTAGGGTGGTAACTGAGGAAGTGTTGAAAAAATGGTAAGATCCTAAAAAGACAGAGGCTAAAGGACCAACCAAATATGAGATGCAGGAAATAAAAAGAGTCAAGGATGTCTCTAACCTGTGGCCTTAGATGCAAAGTGGTACACTAATAAAATAGGGAGGACTGGGAGAGGAGCAGGTTTGGAAAGAAAAATCAAGAGTTGTATTTTGATCCTATTAAGGTTGAGATGGCCATGTGATATCCAAGTGAAAACACTGAGGAAGCAACAAGATATTCTAGAACTCAAGAGAAAAAGGTCAGGCCTGGAGATATATATTTGGGTGTGGTCCACTGGATGAAATCACCAATGGTGTGCCCAAGAAAAGAGAGCCAAGGACTGAACCTTGGAGCTGGCCAACAATTAAACATCAGGAAATAAAGGAGGGTCCAGCAAAGGAAATCAAGAAGGAATGACTAATGAGAGAGATGGCAAAACATGAATGATGATGTCCTGGAAGCCAAGTGAGAAAAAAAAAAAATGTTTGAAGAGGGAAGAGGTGGTTAATGATGTAGCGAGGTTGTATAAGATGAGAACTGAGAATTGTCTTTTGGATTTGGGCAATAAAGGGCACAGGTAAGCTTGACAGAAGTAATTTCTATCAAATGGTGGGGATGGAGCACACTGAAGTGGATGAAGGAGGGAAAGTATAGTCAACTCTTTGAATGACTAGATGGAGAGAAGATGGAGATGGATGTGTAGTTTAGAGAGGGCACGTGCTAAAAGAATGATCCAGTAGAGAAATAGAAGGTGATGATGTAGGAAAGAGAGAGATGACAATTGCAGGAGCAAATCTGTAAAGAGTTGTGAGGACATAGATCACAAATGCAGGGTCTGCCTTAGACAGACAGAGGGAGAGATCACTCACTGTAAAGGAAGGAAGGAAGGAAGACATATAGGGGGTGATAGTTTGATGGTGGGAAGACAAAGTTCTCTTCAGATTTTTTCTCAATAAAATAAGAAATCTTCAGTTGAGAGTGAAAGAGGCAGAGAGGCAGCCAATGGCCTTGTGGGTCACAATAAGGACTTTGGGATTTATTCTCAGTGCTGTTCAAAGCCACTGAAAAGAGGGCTTCAAGCGGAGAGTGATGTAAGGTTTAGATTGCCATGTGATATCCAAGTAGAAACACTGAGGAAGCAATAAGATATTCTAGAACTCAATGGAAAAAGGTCAGGGCTGGAGGTATATATTTGGATGTTTGAAGGGGAAAAAATATGAAGAGTGAAGACGGGGATAGTGAATTGGTATATGATAGTGGATAGTGTGAGCTGCCCAGTCAGGGTTCCATTCCTTTCTCTCATCCTTGGGCTCTCTTTCAAGGACCCTGACAACCTTGTGGTTGTATCAATGAGCACAAAACCCTAGGACTTGTGCTTCCAGTAGAGCCTATTTGCTTTGAGGAACTCAAAATTGAATGCCAGAATATTTTTGCAAGTGTTGCAAAACCAACAATAGCATTACTCTGTAAAGGATATTAAAACTAAATAGGGGGAGGTGCAAAATGGTGGCATAGAGAGGTGTGGAATTTAGTTAGTCCCCTCGAGCAGCTAAAAAAACAACCAGGAACATCTAGTAAATAATCTGGAACAACTGCTGGGGGACAACCATGACTGTCCACACATCATACATCAACCTGGATTGGGTGGAATGGCTGAGATCATAGCATAAAAACTGTAGGTAAAAACTGTGGAACCGTGCCGGGAGCCCCTTCCCCCCATGGCAGGCTGAGCTGCAAGACCTCGCTGTAGGAAAAAGCAGCATTTCCAGAGCAAGCAAATATAGCTCAGCCTAGCTCCAACTGGGGTTTTAATTAACAAATGTGGACTGCTGAAAACAAGCTACAAGCATAGACAAACCCCTAATAAGCAGCAAAGTACCCTAAGATTGCTTCCAGTGGAGAGGAAGTGGAGCTGAAGGGAAAAAAAAGGTTTAATTTAAAAAGGAAGAAGTATAGAGGCTTTTGGAGATGACAGACCTTAGAAAGACAGAAAATGTCTTTGCCTTGGGAAAGGGAGCCCATAAGACCCAGTTCTCTCTCTAACCAAGGAGCAAAACTGTGTGTCCATGGACTGGCTCTGAAAGGGGGCTTTCTTTACCTTTTTCTCTCTCTCAAGCTGAGTGCTCAGCGGAGAAAGCCTCAGCCATTTTCAGTTTGCAGCACTCTGACCAAGACAGGGGTGGAGTTAACAGAGTCAGAGAGACAAAGGAATAATTCAAATGCAGAAGATAACTCCTTAGAGAGTGTATCTTCCCTAAGAGGAAGGAGGTAGGGCCCAGCTCCAGTGCCAGTGCTCCCTTCAGAACTCAGACCCCAGGGCCTGGGGGAAAACAGTCAAAACAGAAACAACCCAAGCTGAGAACTAAAGGGATCACATCTCTTCACACCAGTCAGGAGTGACAGGCTAACAGGTGCCACCCGCTGGGCAGGTTAGGAAAAGCACAGCAGATAGAGGCCCCACAGGAAAGTCTGTCAATCTTCTAAGACACACCCTAAGGGAAACTTGACACTGAATATAGCCCCATTCTGAGACCTGAACCTGTTTTGGTCTGGGAAAATCTGATTGGGGTAACCAAGGAAACCAGATGCATAGACAACAGAAAACTAAAAATTACATGCAGAAAAATGAAGACATGGCCCAGGCAAAGGAACAAACTTACACCTCAATTGAGATACAGCTGAGATATTGTTTCACTTTAATGAAACAATCAGTTAAAGATTTTCAAATAAATATGATAAATCAATTCAAAAACCTAGTCAATGAGTTTGGGGAAGATATGGCAAAAGAGATGAAGGATATAGAGAAAACACTGGGCAAACATAAGGTAGAAATCAAAAGCTTGAAAAAACAACTGGCAGAATCTATGGAAATGAAAGGCACAACACAAGAGATGAAAAACACAACAGAGACATACAACAGCAGATTTCAAGAGGCAGAAGAAAATATTCAGGAACTGGAGAACAAGACACCCGAAATCCTACACACAAAAGAACAGATAGGGAAAAGAATGGAAAAATATGAACAATGTCTCAGGGAATTGAATGACAACAGGAAGCACATGAATGTACATGTCATGGGTGTCCCAGAAGGAGAGGAGAAGGGAAAAGCGGCAGAAGCAATAATAGAGGAAATAATCAATGAAAATTTCCCATCTCTTATGAAAGACATAAAATTGTGGATCTAAGAAGCGCAATGTACCCCAAACAGAATAGATCTGACAACACCTACGCCAAGACACTTAATAATCAGATTATCAAACATCAGGGACAAAGAGAGAGTCCTGAAAGCAGCAAGAGAAAAGCGAACCATCACATACAAATGAAGCTTGATAAGACTATGTGTGGATTTCTCAGTAGAAACCATGGAGGCAAGAAAGAAGTGGTATGATATATTTAACATAGTGAAAGAGAAAAACCACCAACCAAAAATCCAGCAAAACTGTCCTTCAAATTTGAGGGAGAGTTTAAAATATTCTCTGACAGACAATGAAAGAGATTGTGAACAAGATATCTGCTCTACAGGAGATAGTAAAGGGAGCACTACAGACAGAAAGGAAAAGACAGGAGTGATAGGTTTGGATCACAATTTTGGGTGATGGTGGCACAAAAATGTAAGTACACTGAACAAAGTTGGCTGTCAGTATGGTTGAAAGAGGAAGGTTAGTAGCATGTGGGACACCAGAAGGAAAGAGGAAAGATAAAGACTGGGACTGTATAACTCAGTGAAACCTAGGGTACCCAAAATTGTGATAAAATGTACAAATATGTTTTTACATGAGGGAGAACAAATGAATGTCAACCTTGCAAGGTGTTAAAAATGGGGTGGTGTTGGGGAAAAAAATACAATCAATGCAAACTAGAGACTATAGTTAACAGAAACATTGCATTATGCTTCCTTTAATGTAACAAAGGCAATATACCAAAGCTAAATGCCTGTAAGAGGGGGCTATAAGGGAGGGGTATGGGAGTCTTGGCATTGGTGAAGTTGTTGACTCTTTTATTGTACTTTAGTTTAATTCTATCTTTTCTTTTGTTGCTTTTTAGCTGTCTTTTCTTCTTTCTTTTTCTGTTTCTTTTGTCTACCTTCTTTTACTCTTCCTCCTTCTTTGTGGAAGAAATGGAGATGTCCTTATATAGATAGTGGTGATGGTGGTGAATGTATAAATACATGATTATACAGGGAATCATCAATTGTTTACTTAGAAAGGAATGTATGGTGTGTGACCAAAACAGTCTTAAAAAATAAAAATGAGCTGATGGAGAAATCTTGAAGGCACAATATTGAGTGAAATATGTCAGATACAAAAAAACAAATATTGTATGGTCTCACTGATAGGAACTAATTATGATATGTAAACTCATAGACATGAAATATAGGATACCAGGATATAGAATGAGGCTAAAGAATGGGGAGCAGTTGCTTATTATGAGCAGAATGCTTAACTAGGTTGAACTTAAGTGCCTGGAAATGGACAGAGGTGAGAATAACTAACAATGCTGAATGCTGTGTGAATGTGGTAGAAAAGGGAAGCTCAGAGTCACATATGTCACCAGAAAGAAAGTTGGAGGTTAAAATATGGGAATGTATAAAACAATGAATCTTGTTGTGGACAATGTCAGTGATTAACTGTTGTGATGGTTGGGTTCATGTGTCAACTTGGCTAGGTGGCCTAGCTGTCTGGTCAAGCGGGCACTGGCCTGACAATTGCTGTGAGGCTATTTGAGGCTGGTTAATAAACCAACCGGCTGGTTTGTCGGATCATCAGTCAATTGACTGCAGCTGACTGATGACTCATCAAGGGGCGTGCTTCCACAGTGAGAGAATGCAATTGGCTGGATTTGGTTCGGGTGATCAGTTGGAGGCTTATAAGCCGGACGGTTAGAGAACCTTCACTTCTTCTTCAGCTGCTCAGTGAAGCTTTTCCTGGGGAGCTCGTCGAAGTTGCCAGTTCGTTTCCTGAGGAGTTCGTCAAAGTTGTCGGTTCGTTTCCCGAGGAGTTCGTCGGACATCTTCCTCGGAGTTGACAGCTTGTTGACGGCTCTGCAGAATTTGGACTCGTGCGCTCCCGCAGTTGCGTGAGTCACTTTTACAATTTGATAATAAGAGACATCTCTCATTGATTCTGTTTCCAAGGAGAACCCTAACTAATTCAACTGTACAAATATTAGAAATCTTCTTCATGAACCAGAACAAATGTATGACACTATAACTAGAAGTTAATAATAGAGGGGTATATAAGGAAAATATACCATATCTATTTCAAACTATATATTACAGTTAGTAGTATATTTTAACATTCTTTCATCAACAGTAACAAATGTACTATACCAATACTATGAGTCAATAATGTGGGGGGGGGTGGTGGTTAAGGGTATGGGAGGATTTGAGCTTTTTTGTTTTTATTTCTTTTCTGGAGTAATGAAAATGTTCTAAAAACTGAAAAAAAATTAATTGTGATAATGGATGCATAGCTGTGTGGCAATTCATTGTGCACTTTGGATGATTGTATGATATGTGAACAATCCCAATGAAATTGAATTTAAAAAAAAGAAAAAAAAACTAAATGGAATGCTTTTCTGGAATGTGTGTCGCCGGCCATGCCTTGGATGCTATGAAAAATGTTGATGGCTATAAGCATGGCAGGCAGCCCACATATAGAACCACCATCTCTCACTTGGACAAGTCCATGGGACTCACCAAGGAGTGGGACATTCCATGAAAGAACACTTCAAAGGCTTGGGAAACCTACTACTGACTTAAAGAGGGAGGCAGGAAATAGACCAGCATAGTATGATTTTTGAGTTGCAACCCATGTCTACATTCTGGAGTAATGTAAAGGATCCTGCTTTCCCAGATGAAGGGGCAAAGATCAACAGAGGTGGAGGAGTGGCTGTCACCCAAATGTGCTTGGCTTTATTTCAACTGGTGTGTGGATGGTGGTTAACAAATGTCCATGTCTAGCTATCAAGAGGTACACCTTACCAGCTTTCTACCTCCCAAGAGCATCATGATTTTTAGCCCCAATGGATAACAGGATGACCTGCAGTCATCCTTACTGATATCATGGTGAAAGGGACTATTTGACTATTTTTAAGTGCAGCCATGATGGCAAATTCTCTGCTGAGTCCTTTAGAAAGAAAGGTTTGAAAATCACTAAGATAAACACCTTGACTGTGTTTCCTAGGGTAAGGTGACAGCTTTTCAGCTTCTTAAAAATAAGAGTCTATCCACAAGTGAATTTAATGCATTTTCCCAAAAGACAAAAGTCTCAAGTTAGCTCTATTCCAAGCTGCTGCCACAGCAACACTGACCAAATTAATAGATAGTAGGAGTTTATAAACGTAAACAGGACCCCCAAAACTAGTAAGGGCATGGTCACCAACTTTGATCTTCTATGCATGAAAGAAAATCAGATCTCTGGTAATGCTACCGACTTACCCAAAACTCTTGGAGCTAATTTATGATGTCTTGGATTTTAGAACCATAAAATGATATATATGCTGTTTATTACGTACAACTCCAAGGGGTCTGGAAAAGCACCCTGTAATCAAACATGATAGCAAAATGTTTGAATGATCTTACTAAGTAGGATAAGTAAAGACAATGCATAGCCTCAAGTCATTTCAGATCAAGTCAGGGCTTTGCTACTGTGCTGGTTTGAAACTGTTATGGACCCCAGAAGAGCCATGAACTTTAAATACAATCTTGCTAAGTGGAAACTTTTGATTGAATGCTTCCATGGAGATGTGACTCACTCAACTGTAGGCGAGACCTTTGATTAAATTATTTCCATGGAGATGTGACCCCATCCATTCCAGGTAGACCTTAATTGGATCATTGGAGAGCCCATGTAAACAAGGAGCTCAGAAAATCTGAGAGAGACATTTTGGAGAGAAGCTAAGATACGTAATCCAGAGTTTCCCCCCATGAGAAGCTATGAGCCAATACAGATCAGACGCTTGGAGATGTTGGGACACGCAGACAGCAAGATGTCTGGTGATGCTAAGCTAACAGATGAAGCCCAGAGTTTGCCCCAGAGAAGCCAAGAGAGGACCCCCAGATGCTTAGATGCACAGGAGCTGAGAGAGAGAAGCTAAGAGAGACAAGCCCAAAGACATTTTGGAAAAAGCCTTTTTGAAACCAGGACATGGGAGCAAAGATGTGCCTTCCCAGCTGACAAGAGTTTTTCCAGACACCACTGGCTTCTCTTCAGTGACAGTATTCCCATGTTGATGACTTAGTTTGGACACTTTTACAGCCTGAGAACCGTAAATCTGTAATCTGATAACTCCTCTTTTACAAAAGCCAATTCATTTTTTGGTATTTTGCATAATAGTAGCTTTAGCAAACCAGAACAGCTACTAAATGAATTACCAAAAAAAAGGGAGGAAAAGGAGAAAAAAAATTAAAACTCTAACACTAAAATGGAAAGAAAACTTCTACTTTTCAAAGATTTGGGGGTTTTGTAATTGTGCGCTGATGTTTGTGGACCTGTAAAATGAAATCAAGCTTGCCAGCTTTGCTTATAAATTTGCTATATTGAACTGTCAGGCTCCCAAAGAGTTAACCCTTTTCCCAGGTGAAAAATAAATGGGAAAGAAATGAAGATGGTCAAAACGTTGACAAGCATCAGGCAAGCTCCATCTTTGGGAGTATGATTTGTGGCACTGTATGAATGGGGCCCGCATGTGTCAAGGCTTCTGAATGTACCATGATGAATGTTGCTGAATATCATCTGGCCTCTGAGCTTAGTGGTACAACCAAGCATGGAGTTTAGTTTTCTGTTTTCTGATAGAGCTGTGTTATGGGTTGAATTTTATCCCCCAAATGAGTATGTTCAAGTCTCACCCTCTGGTCCCATGAATATGATCTTATCTGGAAATAGAATCATTGAAGACGTGATTTGTTAAGACAAGGCCAAACTGGATTAGGGTGAATTTTGATCCAACATAACCGGTGTTCTTCTAAGAAGAGGGACATTTGTACACAGGGACAGATGCTGGGGAAAATGCCATGGGAATACAGAGGTAGAGACTGGATTTATGCAGCTATAAGCCATGGAATGCCATGGAAAGTCATGGAAAGCCATGGGCTGCAGGTAAACCACTAGAAGCTAGGAAGAGGCAAGAAAGGATTTTCCCCTACAACTTTCAGAGGAAGTATGGACCTGCCAAACCTTGATTTCATACTTCTAGCCTCCAGAACTGTGAGGTAGTAAATCTCTGTTTTTTAAGATGAGTTTATGGCACTTCTAGGAAACTAAGACAAGCTCTAAGACATGCAATGCTTATAGGCCATTGATCTTCCAAGAATATCATCTCTCGTGTGAGAATAATAAGGACAATGCTCCAGGTCCAAACTCCCCTGAGACAAGATTGGAGATAGATTAAAAATGAACTGAAGAGTAAAAGAAGGCATACCCTGATTAAAAAAATATATACTGAACAACCCTGATAGATGACACAGGAAAACAATAAGGAATAGCCAAAAGAGCCCAAAATACAAGGAAAAGAGTGTAATGATGACCCAGAAAGCTCTATAGATGACTAAAAGGAAAAGAAGACTGAACTATTCACCTCTGAATAAATTATTTCCTTGGCAATCACTAGTGAGCTTCAGTGCATAGGTTGGTGACTTTAAAGTTGGGGTACAGCATGGATCTCTTAGCTGAGGTCAAGGAACTGAATTGTTTCTAAGCCTTGATAATAATCTTAAATTTGGGGTGCTAATTGGCAGAGTTTGTCAAGTAATCAATAAAGAAGGAAGGGAAATCTATTAGCAGGGTTTTTTTCAAGCCAGACTGCACATTACCATCACCTGGAAATATGGCCCCTTCCTGAGATTCTGATTTAATTATTCTAGGATGGGGGTCTGAGCACGGATATGTTTTACAAGCTCCCCAAGTAAATCTAATATGCAGCCAGGGTGGATAACCACTTATCTAAAGCAGAAGTCAACAAACTTTTTCTGTAGCAGACCAAACAGTAAAAATTTTAGATTTTGTGAGCCGTACTGACTCTGTCATAACCACTCAAACCTGCTGTTGTAGTGCAAGGGCAGCCATAGGCAATACATAAATGAATGGGTGTGGCTGTTCCAATAAAGCTTTATTTATAAAGACAGGCAGTGTGGGCTGCACTGGCCCATGGGCCATAGTTTCTAGATCTCTGCTCTATAAGGAAAGAAGGCTTTAGATTTTCTAAGCATACGGAAAACTATTTGTTATTTGGGTTTTGGAAGGAGAATCTCAAAGAGATTAGGCCCAATAGAAAATACTAGTTTGGGTTTTAGATTTTGGAGTTAAAAACAAAAACCTTAGGGAAGAAAATTAAAAGGGAATAAAACAAAACATGCTGATCCAGTTCTGCATGTGACAGAGATGGAAACAGAGAAATCTAAGAAATGGGTTGTAACTTTATGTCCCATATGAACTTCTATAAAGCGGAGAGGGAATCGACGGAGAGAAACAGACAAGAAACACCTGAAGAAATGGAATTATGATCCAAGCTACCAGAGAAGAGGTAGTAGAGAGGTGAGGGCTGCTGCCACTGGGGAGGTGATTCTAACTCAAGGCCTGGTGTCCAACGGCTGATGGAAGGTGACCTTTGAGAGGAGCATTTGGCCAAGGACGTTTTGGTCCTCACTGGGATATGGGCAGGAGAGGCTTCAAACGCACTACCAAAGTCACTACCAGTTCCTGCTGAGTGGATTTCTCAAATGGGAACAAATGTGAGAGCAGGTGGGAGACATCCCCCAGGTGCCTGGCTTACAGACTTCAGCATTTTAGAGAGGAAGCAATGGATGGCAGCAAAGGGCTGAGAAAGTATGAGGACTCTGCCAAGAATGAAAAAATAGGGACAAGTAGGAGACAGACTGTGAGAAATGCAATTTGGAGAATTCCACCTTTTAAATTTGGAGTAGACTGCTCAATTTAGTTCTGGCCTGCCAGGAATGTAGTAGTCCCAAAGAAATGTCTAGGGTTTTGAAAACGCAGAATGTGGACCCAACGTTAGGCAGGCATCCCGGGAAAGACAATGAGATGAGGTAATTCTGTTGAGAATATTCAAATTCTGGGAGCAGATGGGAATGCTTCTGATCCTCCAGAATATTCACCCATTCAACAGATACGTTTGTGGACCTACTAGGGGAAAGACACTGTGATGGACACAAGAAATACAATGGTGTGGCATGTAGAGGGGAGGAGACAGTCATTAAACAATCACACACAAATGGAAATTTGCAAGTGCAGAATATGCCAGAAAGGAAAAGCATATGGTGCTAGGAGAGTTTAGAATGAGAGAGACTTGATCTACCAAAGAAAGTGACTCCTAAGCTGAGAACTGAAACATAAATAGGAGGTGAGGAGGTAAAGAGAGCAAAATATTCCAAGAAGAGGAAACAGTACGCACAAAGTCCAGCAGGGGGAGGGTACATGGCAAATTTAAGGGGTGAAAAGAAGGACACTGTAGTTCAGAGAGCAAAGGTGAGCAGAGTCCAACAGATGGCTAGTGATGTGGTAGGACAGGGACCAATGCAAAGTTTTGCAGGCCTCTTGAAGAAATGTCAACATAACCCCAGGAACAATGGGAACCCATGAAATGATTTTAAGCAGGGTTGGTGAAAGGGGTAAAGGAATCAGATTTGTCTTTCAAGAAGATCCCACTGTGAAGACACGCATTGGGGAAAGCGGCACACAGGGGAGATGCTGAGAAACTCTTGGGTGCTGTTGTGGTAGACCCCTAATTGGAAATGATGCCATAATTAACCATTAAAAGTAGATTTCTATCCATTTAATTTTAAATTTAAATCTCAGATTCTAGACATTTGTCACACAGTTACTGGCAAAAGTAAAACCATGAAACCTCGCCCATTTTCTCCTGCTCTGTCTCATCTAAACACAGCTTTACTGTTTCTGCTTTAGGCTCTGTCTGATAACATAAATACAGGTTTACCAGAGAAAGAACAAAAAGTGTCTTCTAGGAAGCCAATCATTGCTAGATCTTAAACTGTTGACTTCTGGGTCACCCTGCCCAAGAACTCGAATTGGCCTTTGGAGCCCTTCCAAGGAATAAATGGCTGTCGCAGCCCAGAAGACAATGCATTCAATATTCGGGTGGCCCAAGATATCCTGTATCCTATCCAAGAAGCCTCACCTCTAGATAATTAAGAGCTATGCCTTGTTGGCACTTGAAATTGCTCTGGCCTTTCGCATAATACAAACAGCACATGAAAGACCAGTGTGTGCTATTAAACCTATGTTAGATGGGTGCATGTAAAGATGGAATTTCAATATAAACTCAGAAAAAGTAAAAGGTCTTTTCAAAATTTCTGGGCAATTACAAGTGAGGCAAAATGCTGTCTTTTGCCAGCTGGATTAGGTTTTTGGGGATTGTGTGTGTGTGTGTGTGTGTGTGTGTGTGTGTGTGTGTGTGTTGAGGGCGGAGGGAGCCAAATAGACTTTTCCTCTTTTAAGTTTCATATCTCAGCCACAAGCCAGCAAACACTGGTATTTACTCCAGTGTTAATAAAAGTAAATTACTTTGTGGTTTTGGGTCATTGGTGTAAAACTTGTGCTTTTTAGTTTATGTTATGTACAAAAGTTCAAAATTTCAAGATGCATCCAACACCAACTGATGACTTACACGTATACTATTTTATGTGATTCAAAGCATTTTTTCTCAGTTTATGTTTGAATTGCTTCTGCTTTTCTAGGCCAAATGTTCTCATGATTACTGTGGGTTCTTTCTCTGTCTTCCTCTTCTATCTTTTGACTTTCATGATGTTAGAACCTTTTCCTTTGTAGCCATCTCCTAGAATATACTCTACTCAAGGAAGAAGTAAAACCCATGAGAAGTTAGTTATATTACCAATGAAAACACTCATCTCAAACTCTACGTTACAAAAAAGACTTTTTCCAGAAAGACAGAATCTAATTAATCCTTTTTGCAGTTGCTTTTCATTTCCTAAAGGATACAAGTCAATTGGGACCAGCACAAACAACTCAAAAGGACATTCTAGGGCTTAACACACAGATGCCAAATATACTACACTCCCCCCCCCCCCCCCCCCCCCCCCCCCCCGCTTCCCAAATCCATCAAGTCCCCATACCAGATGTTGAGGCTGCAGATACTCAAAGTTCAGCAAGCTTTCAAGTCAGTCTTTCCGTCAGCGAGATGCTCGGGTTGACAGTTCCTTTATAATTATTTATCAGGCAGAAAGAGCTTTGCAGACCTAAAGCAGCAGCCCTTTGGCAATGCTGGCCAAAATGCTAAATAGGTTGGTCTTCTACAAGATGTCCAAAAACACGCTACTGATTTAGACAGTCCTACGGGACAATCCATCATGACCTGGGCCCCGATGAAGGGCCGTGGTCTGCACATGTTCAAACCATTAGCGTCTTACTTAGGTCTGAGGACTTTTCTCCATTACGTTTTTAGCTAAGGTAATCATTTCCATGCAAAGTAAAGGGTCAATATGTGAGGGGGAAATGCCACTTGGGCTAATGTTTTAGAATTCTCAGTCCTCAAAAAAAATCCAGATTATGTTGAGGGCCTCCCAGCCCTTACGAAATTGCCAAGCTTCCAGAACCAAACAGAAAACAGGCACCAGCCATAAAAACCAACCACAGTAAGCTCTGTTTTCAGAGCTCTACTTTCTGTTATTCTTGTGGCAAGTTTGTCGTAGATGTTCTAAGGGAGTAGCAGTAAGATAAGACTGTCCTCTCTTGCTCTTGTGATTTGGGGCAGAAATTAGGTATCAATACATCCAACTGAGACCGTCAACCTTCAGCATCCCCCCAAAAAATCTTTAATTTTCTTTTTTGCTTTTTATTTTTTCCTCTTTTAAGTAAAAGTCATAACAAAAGTTGTGCAACTCACAAAAAATCTATACACCGAATGAGGCAAAATATCCCTGGTCATTTCAAGCAATTGAACAAATATGTCCAAACAAACCACATCCAGCACTGATAGCACTCATGTGAGAAAACAAAATGGACAAAAGCATGGTTTGAAACTCTGTTCATCCTCTTTCTAGATGTGGGCAAGTTATACTTAAACTTCTTTGCCTCGGTGTACTCATTTGTAAGTTGGAGATAACGATAGTGCCTACCTCACAATGTTTTTGCAAAGATTGGACAAATTATCAGGTGCTTAGAATACACCGGTGGTTAAAAGACTTGCCTTGCATATGGGAGCCACAATATAAATATTCCCTATTGCTATTTCCACAAAACTATATACAAAACCAGATTATTGCCCCTTGATCATTAAACAAATGGAAGGAAGTTAGGAACAAGAGAGACACTCAGAGATGATTTATTAAAAAAAATAAAAAATAAAAATAAAGCACTAATTTCCAAATGGCCAATGTGCCATGCCTGCCACACTCAGGTCCTGGGGGAACTGAGGACAGCAGGAAGTTCATCTTAGTAGGCATTTGCTTGCCACCATGCATTTCACTTTGGCACTGAACATCAGTCAACTACACAAACCACTGAAATAAAAAGCTTATCTACAAAAGGAAAAGCCAAAAAGACACATCTCAGGATCTCATAACTGCACACCGATGACCAAAGAGGGCTGATTAGTAGCAAAGGTACTTGTGACCAAAGCAGGTCATTCTTTCCAAAGACTGAGGTTGAACTGTAACATAAGGCGGGGGAGTCTCTGAACAAATCTGGGCTCACATACCATCAAAACTAGCTGCCACTGCACAAGTTACACTGGAGCTTGCTAGCAAGAGTTATGGCTTCACTATAAATCTGAAGTGATAACCATCTTATTTTTTGAATGCCATGATCAAAATTACCTTAATTCTACTCTGTAGATTGAAATATTTAACTTTATTAAATATTAGCTTAAAGGCATGGGTAGAAAAATTATTTCCATAATTTTAGGGCTGGCTAGTTCTGCAAACTCCAGAGAAAAAACCTGCCTCTTCAGCATTCCTTCCGCCTTAACGTAACTCTAGAATCTGCTTCCCTGTCTATTCCTATCTCCTTCCTGAACGCCCTTATGACCTAGGCACAGTCTGTGATAATCCTACCCTCATGACCAGAATCACCTCTGCTCTCTCAATTCCATTGTTTCAGCCTGCCCTCCCCACCCACCCCAATTTCCTATGTCCTCCAACCACCAAATCACTTAGAGTCTGTAGGAGTGGGCCCAGTACCCACATTTTAAAAAGTCACCCAGGAGATTCTTACTCAAGTTTGGCCTATGCATTCCTTGGAGGGGCAGGGCTGTATCTCTAATGTGGAATTTCCATGCCTGTTACAGAGCCTGGCACACAGAAATGCTCAAAAATATTTATTTAACGGACAAATTACTACCAACTTCAGCTTTCAAAGAGACTTAGTTCTTCGAATCTCTTTTTCTTAAGTGAGTCACAATTCTGTTTCAGCCTCACCTTAAAACCTCAGGGGCACCCCGCAGTGTGCAGCCTCTCTTCAAAGATCTTGAATCAGAAGGTTTCCTAATAGCAGCATCCCATTTTCCCATTTCCCTGCCAACCTTTTGCTCTAGATACCATTTCAGATCTACTGGAACTGCCTTTGATCCCCATTAAGACCTCCAATGGCCCTCTTTTACTATAATTTCTCTTTTGTTTTCAGTGACCTACATGTGAAGCTAGATGCATGATTGACAATTTCAGATGGAATCACCATCCCCCAATTTGCCAAGACCTTGGCCACATGGTCTACTTTGTCTGCATCTATACCCTACCCTTAAATAAAGTCACAAATCTTCATTAGGTACTCTCTTCCCCCAACTTCAACCATCACTTCTTTGAAGGCAACATTCACATTTATATTTCTAGCTCAATCTCTAACCAGATCCAAATCTGCAACTGCCTGGATAGCTTCACATATATAGCTGCTTGGATCCTCAAGCCCACCATGGCCCCTCCTAAACCAGACATTTCTCCTGGTTTCTCTATTGCTTCTAAAAAGTACTACCAGTGCATTTGCCAGAGTCCAAATTCTCTCGATTTCCCCCATCATCCCATAATTTTAGAAGGCCTGTTCATTTTACCTCTTCGCTGCCTCTCAACTCTGAATCTGTCTTTCCATTTGCACTACCCTAATATATCATTTGTGACAGCTTATAGACCAGACTTGTCCAATAGAACTTTCTGCAATGATAGAAATGTTCTGTATCTGTACTCTCCAACATGGTAGCCACTAGCCACACACGAACTACTGAGAACTTACAAGGCAGATAGAGCAACTGAGAAACTAAATTTTTAATTTTATTCAATTTAAATTTAAATAGACACATATGGCTAGTAGTTACCATATTGGATAACACAGATATAGACTATTATTCTATCTGTACCAGTAATTTGAGTGTTTGCTTTCAGATCCATTGCCTACTCCTACTCCAGCTGCCCCCACTCCCCAGGTACATGAAGTCAGTGAGAGGCTTTGGTAAAGTCTAGAGCAGGAGAAGTAGAAAAGCGAGGGAACCTATTTCACCCTGGCTTTGCTCCAGGTGACATCCCCAGCAGTTGGCTGCCTCTCCTCCATGGCTCCAGCTCTCATAGCAACTTCCTCCACATTTCTAATCCCACTGGCAGCCTTCACCATGGTTCAACCTATCACTGAGCAGCCCCAGCCTCTGAGCTCAGGTAAAACTATTCAGTATTAGGAGTGGTGGTTGCTTCTGGCTGTTGGTAATCACTGGGTTGCCTCACTGTCCCCTATTTGTCTTCTTAGCCCTACATGTAGCCAATTCCTTCTATTAAATTCCCTCCATTGAAATACCTAATACGGTTTTGTTTTCCTTACTGAACATTAGTTGACACATTATCCTAACCGGTTTTTCCTCTCTAACCTCACTCCAATTCATCTTAATAATTGCTGCCAGAATAAAATTTAATGAAGCACAGTCATAATCATCATCCTCATAATTGTAATAGTATATGATATAAAAGTGCATCATAAATCATTTATCCATTGCTTGCATGCCAAGCATTATATTGGAGGTTTTGCATATGACGGTTCACTGTTCCATATAATAACCTTATGAGGCCAGTATTATCATTCCCATTATATAACTGAAAATACTGAAGCTTAGAGAGCAATTTATGCAGGTAAAACAACAACTAAATGACTCAGGTTCCCCCAAAAATTCAGGTTCCTTGCACTCTAGCAGACTATTCAAACACTGCCAATTACACTGCATTGTCTCAGGAAAAAGTTCAACTTCTTTAGCCTGATATTCAGAAAAGACTCTCAACAATCCAGCTTTCCCAACTTGAGAATAATTCACCTTTCTAATAACTCCCAATTCCCTTTTCCATTCTTGGCTCCTACTTTTTCCTTATCCATATCCGACTGAAACAATGTGCTGTTTCTTTCACATGTGATTTATATTTTCCCAACCATATTCTATCACTCAAGTGCCTCTCAACAGCTGTTCAAACTTCAATTGATTTTCAACACAATACATATTTATTAATTGCCTACTGTTTCCAAAGCAATTAAATTAAAGCCCATTAATTTTCCACTGTTTGCTTTATATTCTAGTTATGTTCTTATTTTAAAATCTTTACTGAATTATAGGGCCCTTGAGGGCAAAGATGGTGCTTTACAGGGTTTTAAAATCTCCCATCATCAACTAAGAGTGACTTTTACAAATAACTCTTAGATGATTTGTAAATATTTGTTGAATTCATGTATATAACTCTTTACAGATGCAGCATAATTGTAGTTTTTTGGAATAAATAGAGGTAAAATACTCTAAACTTTGTCCAATTTCTCTCCCTTCACCATGTTTAGGGGCATGAATTCTAGAGCCACCTGCCTAGATTTTTAAATTAGCTGCAAGACTTAGTAGCTTCATGATTTGGGGCAATTACTTAATTACAGAAAATTGGGCCATAACTTTCTCACCTGTAAAATGAAAACAAGAAAAGTACCTGGCTCAGAGTGCTATTGTGGGAATTAAATGGGGGTATTTATGTAAAATGCTTAAAACTCTGCCTGGAACATACCAAGTGCTCAATAAATGTTAGTTACAAAATGTGAATCAAGAACTGGTACAGATTTCTGAAATCTATAAGAACACAGAATTCAATTGAATCACTCATTTTATTGGTTAATAAAGCCGTATGTTATGAGCGCTAACACAAAACAAATAAGCTGTGTGAAAAACACAAACCTAGCAATGTTTTTTTAAAAAAAAAATCACTGTTAAAGTGCATGCTGCTACTGAGTAATACATTTTGATAAAATCAATGTAATAACTGATACTGATCTATCTGGCTGTTCCACTGCTATTATAAGAACCCATGCAGGCAAACAAACAAACAAAAATATGTGCACCCCAGATCCAGAAGGCAAATAAAATTAGACATAAAGGAATGTTAAAATGCAAACCCACTAACTGGATAAGAAATTATACTACTTTTTTTTCTAAAGGAACAAGGAATTTCTTGTGTTAGCATCAGCTGGAAGGTACTACCTACTATTGGATATCTTATCTGAAGCCAGAGTCCTTGCTAAGCAACAGTTTATTGTAACCAATACAATTAACAAAATCCTGACATTCTAGATTAACCACAACAGTAAATTAATTAACCGCAGGGCATTAAATTAATCGTTGTGCTGAGTCAAGGCAACCAAAATGGCCCTTGTCAGTGTCTTCAGTACAGCTGTTTTTTGGTCATTTGGGAAGGGCATGAAATAAGTCTAGATGAAGGCTAACTGGATGAAGCCAACCACCTGGAAAAGTCGAGAGTTTAAATCACATTCTTAGAAACTGATTTGAAGAAACAAGTCAAGATAGTGTGATCTTGTACACAGCAGGACTAAAGCAGTGTCCTCCCCAAATACTCATTTGCACTTGTAAATACCAATCTAAGCAGTGTTTTCACTCCATTTGAATCCAGTCCCACCCTCTCTGTCTCCTGAGCTGGTTCCAACTTCATCACGCCTGGCTCACCCCTCTCACTTTAGGGTCAAAGGGAACACACCCAGATGTGGTCAGCTAGAATTTGCTCACAATATTGCTTGATACATTAAATAACAAATCATCCTTTTATCTAAAGCCATAGTTTTAAACACTATAATTGACAGCAGCTTCCCTTTCTTCATCCTGCAGAATAGTCAACTATTGTTTTCCTTCTTATCTGAGAAAATTCTAGAGAATAAACTGCACATAAATATTTACAACAGTCAAACCCACAGAGAAACAGTTCATGTAATGGCCATGCCTAAAGTATTCATGGCCATAGCCCAATCTGACCAGTCAAAGAAGCACGTTTTCATTAAATTTGACCACACACACATGCACACACACCCAGACACACACAGACACACACATGCACACAGCTGTGAAACCCTCAGGAATATATTTTCTATGCTCTCAAAGCATCTGATGCAGAATCAGAGAAGGTCAGGATTTCGATCTTCCATCTTTTCACCTTAAACATGGGATTGGCCTTAAAACATACCTACTGTGCGTTGAAAATAGCCTAATAATCAGATCAAATTCACAGTGTTTTCTAGAAAATAGCTTGCTGTGAATGTTGACATGCCTTGCATAGCTTGCATCTCTGCTTTATCTTTTAGAAATAGCTATTGAGTGTGTACTGCCACTAGATACGCTGCCTCGTGACGCATATTCAGATGACTGTTTGAGTGCTCCAGATCTCTCCTGGAGCCTACATGGGGAAACACACCAGGAGGGGTGTGGTGTCCCGCTGCACAGATAGAACAGCTAGCCACACCTACTCCCAAATATGAAGCTGTTTTACTCCCAGATGCACATTTTCTCTCTCTCTCGATTATCCGCCCACTTAAAAAAGCTCCACCTTTATTAATGTCCATTTAGCAAAAACATTAAAACTTTGTTCAGAATGCAAGTGGAAGTCTTTAAATGATTCCTTTACCAAGTGAAGAAATAAAAAGCAAATGTTTAATAAAATAGAAACCAAAGGGAATCGCTTGGCTATTTAATTTACTCACTCTTCTATTTACCAAACATATTCTACCCATACACTTGAGGGTTTACAACATAGTGGTGGATGAAAACATTAAATATGCACTTTAATAGCAGCTGGCGGCGAGGGTCATGGAGGGAGCATGAGGGAGTTAGAGAAGAGTAATGGGGATGGGGGTTGGATAGGACTTTCCAAGGCTGTGATATTTAACCTTAGATATGAAGAATGAGTAGGAGCTGGATAGCTTAAGAGTTTTGGAGGGGCTGAGGCAATAAGAGAAGGGTGGAAAGCAGGGAGAGGGAGGGAAGGGGGCAAGACAGACGGAAAACAGAAGAAGGCACCTTCCAGAGAGACAATGCAAGTGGAGGCCCTCAGGCAGGAAACTGATTCTAAGAAACAAACAAATAAATTGTCAACATGGAGGAGAATGAACATCCTTAATATAGAAAGAGGTCATACAAATAAATAAGAAAAAACATGCCAAAAAGAGAAAACAACAAAGGATATGAACAGAAATTTAACAAAAGGAAATTATTCATAAAATGTCTACCTTCACTAATAGTTAAAAGTAAAGCAAAGAAGTACCCTTTTCTCCCTATCCTCCTGACAAAGATGGAGAAAAAGGGCAAGTGTGGGATGAAAACTCTTGTTTGCTGCAGTGTTTCAAGAGCATCATTTGGCCGCAAATCAACAGCCTTTAATAAGTGCATACCCTTTGTATTGGCAACCTCATTGAGCATCATCAAGCAACACTGATACGAACGATTTCCCAGAACTTACCGGGCACTGAAGTATTTGCACAAATATTTATCAAGCACCTAAAACATATGAAGCACAGGTACTGTGGGTGTTTCAAAGATGGTAAGAACTTCTCTTCCCTCAAGAGCTAGATAATCTACTTGGGACAACAAGGAAAGTACACATGGTATGCATGGCATAGCAGACTGGGGTAAGAAGCATGAAAGGGGCACAAGCAAGGGCTGTTGCAGGAGAAGTTCTCAAAGAAGGAAGAACTAAGAGCTCCCATCTGGAGGGATCCAGAAAGGCTTTGTAGAAGACGTGGCATGTAAAATAGGTTTGCAGTAGAGGAGAATGATGAAGAAGTTGGGTTTATATACTTTCTGGAGATGGAATAATAAATAAACAGTCACTAGCCCTGCCTCTTAGAGTCTATGTTAAACAAGTGAGATGAGAAGACAAAAATTGAGGGAACTATGAGACTATCATAAAGGCAAGTATCAAAAAATATGACAAAACCCAGTACTAGTGACAATGAAGCCAATGGAACGTCAAACATAGCAGTGATAGGAGAGTAAATTGGCACAATCATTTTAAAGAAAAGCTAATACAGATCCTAGGACTCAACAATTAGACAAATATGTCTAGAGAAGTTCTGGCACAAGGACACATGCAAAATTATTCAATCCAGGAAAGTTTGTAACAGCAAAAAATTGAACCACTTTTCAAGCTTATTAACAGGAGATGATGTGAATAAATTACGGTAATTTCATATATTAAAATTCAGCAGCAAAAATTATGAACTAGAACTACACGGATAAATCTCAAAAGCAAAGAAAGTTGTGAACTGATATGTTCAATATGCTACTATTTCTATAAAGTTTAAAAACACACAAAATAACACTGAACATACTTTATGGATATAGACATATATAGTAAAAAATAAAAACATGTATGGGAATGTTAAACACCAAAGTAAGGCTAAAGGTTGCTTCTAAAAATGAAAGGAGAATAGAACTGAGATACAATATAGAGTGGGTTTCAAATGTGTTTCATCATGTCCATTGTGCCAGTTTGTATATATTATGTCCCCCAAAATGCCATGTTCTTTAATGCAATCTTGTGGGGGCAGAGGTATTAGTGTTGATTAGGTTGGACTATTTGGATTAGGTTGTTACCATGGAGATGTGACCCACCCAACTGTGGGTAATACCTTTGATTAGATTATTTCCATGTAGCTGTGGCCCTACCCATTCAGTGTGGGTCTTGATTTAATCACTGGAGTCCTATAAAAGAGCTCACAAACAGAAGGACCTCAGAGCAGCTGAGAGAGACATTTTGGAGATGGCCGCTGAAAGCAGACTTGCTGACACTTTGGAGATGCTAGCCCAGAGTTTGCTCTGGAGAAACTAAGAGAGGACAAATGCCCCAAAAGTAACATTTTGAAAAATGCACAGGAGCTGAGAGAGGAACTGAACACAACCTGGGATCAGCAGACACCAACCACGTGCCTTCCCAGAGAAAAGAGGCCTTACACCATTGGCCTTCCTTCGATGAAGGTATATTTGTGTTGATGCCTTAATTTGGACATTTTCATGGCCTTCAGACTGTAAATTTGTAACTCAATAAACCCACTTTATAAAAGCCAATCCGTTTCTGGTATTTTGCGTAATAGTAGCATTAGCAAACCACAACAGCCATGGTATATTATATTGGTATAATACACTTGCCACACTAGTCACCAATCTTCCCTGGACAGACTGGTAACTCTTGAAGCCAGGACAACACCTATTACCTCTAATTCCCAAACATCCAGAACTGTACCCCACAAGTTGTCAATCCTCAAATGCTTGTTGAGTGAGTCAATGAATCAACATCTTATCTGAGCATTATCTGACACCTGCCATCATGGCTTTACTGGGGCCCATCATTCCTTTCCATTGTCTCTTCTAGCTGCCCAATAGCAGATGTAAATACTGGCTTGTTGCCCAGGGAATTTAAACTGTTGGAAACCCAAGACATAAGCTAACACAATGACAGACCCTAGGAAGAGGTCTTAAGTAGGAGATGGCCAAGGATGGAAAGGGATCCTCCCTAAAAAAGGGTGGTTTCCCAGACCCTGAAGGAATTCAAAGCAATTATGAAAAGTCTACTTGGTGCAAAAGTCATAAAAGGGATGTAGACATCAAACGACTTCAAGGACTTTAGGATTCTTACGTCAATGGCCATCCAAAAGAAGTAGCCACAAAAGCCCTAATCCCATCCTTTGATGCATGTGTGCTCTCCTCCATTCCCTGCACACATTTCTGTGCTTTCCCACAAACTTCTGCACATGCTAATGGTAAGAATCTAAGCAGTCCCTGAAAGCTGTTTGTAGGTCAACTATTGTTAGGAAGAGTAGAAAATTTTCACTTTCAGAACACCCAAAGTGAGTTGTCACATGTTGTTAAGTGCACAATTTTGAAGATACCATCCTATTTTAGATTTATAGCCAATAGATCATCCACCAATCTGCCAAAAGATATTCTCAGACTGAGAGTGCATAACAAGCTGATGTACCAACTCACAAAGAGGAACTTCTACATCTAGTGACAATAAAATACTCTAGATGTTGTTGGCAGGAGAAGTGTTCTAGGTATCTGCAGTGGAGAAATCCATGCATCAAACAGCCATAAGAAAGATTATGGAAGAAAACAAGGCAAAGCCTTCAAATGAGGGTTGGAAGCAGTGCAGAGCTTTTAGCCCAATTACAGGATAACTTTATGCAAATCAGCTTTCACAACCAGGAAGTAACTACAAAAGGAAGCTAAGACATGGCAGGCAGTGGTTGCCACTAGCAAAAGCATGCTTTTGCCTTTTTTCAGTTCTTGGGGTGGTGGGAGGGGATGTGTGCAGCTGTGTGGAAAAGAGTTTGAGCCAAGAGGAAGAGTAGAGCAGGGCCTGGGTTGTTTGCTCCTGAGATGAAAAGAAGAAGGGGTTCATCCAGAAAGCTTGTCCTGGGGCTTACTAGGAGGCAAAGCAGCAAGTGAAGTCTCCCTTGAGAAACATAAGCCTGAGCTGGCAGCACTAAGAAGTCTGGAAAAGGCAAGAGGATGGGTCAGGTGGTAGCTTAGCTAAAGAGATGAATTTTCATTCAGAATTTTAAAAAAGGGGAGTTGGGGGGTGACAATGCACTAATTCATGTGCAGTGCTACCCTGAAGGTAAAAGTTTTAACTGAGAACTGTAATAAGATTGCAAGCATCATGGCAAACATTTGAAGCCAGGAACAGCAGATCTGTGGCTTACAAAGACTTCCCATGCTTTCAGACTTGAAAACATTTCTGCTTTCATGTGTATGATTTGAAATGCATTACGAAATGCTGGGCACTGCCATTATAGGCAAGTCCTCAAATATTCCTGAATGAACACTCAATTGGTGGGGCACACAGGAGAACCCAGGAGAGGGGAAAACTAGTTGGAAATGCAATGCAGGATGGGGACATCTGTGAGTTTTCTTTTTATTTTATTTTTATTGTGGAATATAACATATTGCATAGAAGTGATAACTTTCCAAGTGCAATTTAACAAGTAGTCAGAGAGCAAATTTCAAAGAATGTTATGGGTACAGTCCCACCATTTCAGTAACTTCCTTATTGTGAAATATAGCATATATGCAACAGGGTGATAATTTGCAAATTACAAATTTGCAAATTTCAAAGAATGTTATGGGATACAATCCCACCATTTCAGTTCTTTCCTTCTAGCTATTCTAATACCTTAGCAACTAAGAAAAAGAAAATTGTATAGAGATTTAGTACTCATAATCCTTTGTTAAATTTTATCTTGTCTGTTGCTACCCCTTCCTCTAGTTTAATCATTTTCTGATCTTCAGGGATGTCTAACTTGTTCATGTTGAAAAGGGGTGTCAACATATGGGAAAGGGAACTCAACTGGTTGATGTTCTTGAAGAGGCTATTGCCTCTAGGTTTGGGGATTTAGCTGGCATAGGAGCTCTCTGGAAGATTTAAGTTTCTGAAGAATAAACTTAGTAAGTAAAACTTTTATAGAGTCTCAGATAGGGACCCGGGCATTCTTTAGGGTTTTGGGGACCACTGTTGACAGGCTTATCATACTGTGGCCATTTGGCATATCTAGCTGAAGTTTACATAGAAGTAACCTCCAGGACAGCCTCTCGACTCTATTTGAAATCTCTTAGCCCCTGAAACCTTATTTTGTTGCCTTTCTTTTCCCCCTTTTGGTCAAAAAGGTATTCTCAACCCCTCAATGCCAGGGTCAGGCTCATTTCCAGAATCTGTGTCCCATATCACCAGGGAGACTCACTCACCCAGGGGAGTCCTATCGCACATCAGGGGGAGGGTGATGAATTTACTTGCAGAGTTGGGCTTAGAGACAGAGAGTCCAATTTGAGCAACAAAAGAGGTTCTCTAGAGGTGATTCCTAGGCATAATTATAGGTGGACTTAGGCTACCCTTTATAACCATAAGTTTGTGAATTTTCATTTGACCATAAAAATAAATGTTTCAAAATAATTACCCTTTTTGGGGTGTTTCTTAGTTTTTCCAAATCATGTAAGTGATTTTCACTCATCTGTTATTTCTGAAGAGTAGGTAGGAAGGAAAAGGAGACCTTAGTAATAATAAGTTTATTTGACATGATCTCTTTTCTCATAAACGGAATTTCAGCTCCTATACTTCCTCTATAATATGCTATACATACAAAGTGAATTACCAAGTTTAGAATTCAGTCTATCCTGATAGAGAACTATTTTAGACTAATGTATAAGTATCCCAAGTTGTACAGCAACATCCCCTAACAACTTTTATATGGCAAAGTTAAATTTTCTACTTCACTATTTAACTCACTACATTCATTCAGCAAATTGACTCCACAGATATTTATGAAATGCCAAGGCACCCTACTCCATTCTCTTATTTTCCTAATTTTGCTAACATAGTTTAGCCTATATTCTTATTCTAAACATTCCAAATATCTTTATTTTCTAAGTATCCCAGTTCCAATTTATAAAATTCTATTGATAAAATAAGTATAAATTGTATAGATCAAAAGAGAAACACATCTTGCTCCTGATTAGGAAGATTCAACATTATAAATATATCAAATCCCCTTAAATGAAATATAAATTAAATTTTTATCAATCAATACCCCCCCAAACTGAGGGTATTGTGTGGAATTGCTCCAAACTGAGATTCAAGTCACTCCACCAGCTTGTCCTAACCTATTTTTTCTGGATATTTTTTTAACTTTGACCAAAAAAAATGGCATCGACATTTGTGCTGGTTTGGATCTGTTATGTACCCAGAAAAGACTGTTCTTTTAATTCAATCTTGTGGGAGGCAGACCTATTGTGGTTGGGACCTTTTGATTAGATTGTTTCCATGGAGGTGTGACCCTGCCCATTCAAGGTGGGTCTTACTCCTGTACTGGAGCTCTTTAAGAGAGCTCAGAGAGAGAGAGAGAGCTCAGAGAAGCTAAGCGATGTAATCCAGAGTTTTCCCCCGGGGAGACGCAAGGACCCACAGGAACTGAGGCAGAAGCCCAGAGACATTTTGGAGAAAGTCACTGAAACCAGGAGCTAAACCTGGGAGAGAAGGTTCAGCAGAGCCAGCCAAGTGCCTTCCCATGTGACAGAGGAACCCTGGATGCCATCAGCCTTTCCTCAGAGAAGGTATCTACCTCTTGTTGCCTTAATTTGGACATTTTCATGGCCTTAGAACTGTAAATTTGTGAACTAATAAACCCCCATTGTAAAAGCTAATCCATTTTTGCATTCCAGCAGCTTTAGCAAACCAGAACTACATTCTGGGACTGTATCCTAAGAAGATAAATAGCAAAATGCAAAGATTCATATGCAAAAAAGGGATATTTTCCACAGCACTGTTTGTAATAGTAAACAAAACAAAACAAAAAAAGGGTTGCAAGCAATCTGTAAGGTCAATCCCTATCTAGTATGAGTTACAAATAAATACATTCAGTATTATAATAAATAGGTATGGGCTGTTAAGGGAAAGGAAAGGAAGGAACACCTAACTGACTGGAAGAAAACCTGAGCATATTCTTAATGAATTAGAAAAATTCACCAGAAGGAGACAGAGAGTACTCCAGGCAGAGGGCACAGCCAAGATTCAGTGTCAGCACTGTAAGAGAAAACTCGGGCGTATGGGAAGGCTGCCTGGAGTTCCACAAGGCTAGAGTATGAGAAATAGTGATAGAGGTGCTAGAGGGAAGAAAAAAGAGGGTGAGAGGGTAAAAGGTCAGCTGAGCCCTGACCTAAATGCATATGCTAAACCAGAGTTCTCCAAAACGGGGTGGGGGCACAACAGATGATCAGTAGGGATTTGTTTACCTCATTGGTGTATGTTTGATAATGTAATAATATATTAGTATAGTGGCCTATGTAATTTAAAATGTATTTACATACACATAAATGGTACATGCTTAAAAACTTTTTTATTGAAAAAGTAAGAGATGAAAAATAGCAGAGGCCACTGAGTCTGTCTATAGATAGCTGTGGAAGTTAATGTTTCCCCTCAAGGCTTCTGCTGGGGAGCACCACCAATCCAAGAAAAGTTACCCACAAACTTCCATGGGATCAAATTTTCTTTCTAAATACCCTGTAATTATGTCTGCTTGTTTGCTTTTTACTATACTTGACTAAACTGACCTAAAAATCTGAGTTAATGGTATTTTATTATTATGACCTATTAGTAGTCAGTTGGATGTGGTGATAATAGAGAAGAGATTATTGGATCCATGCAAAGTCCAAATTGGAGAATAAGATGAATATTGTCTTTATTCTGTTCAACTAATAATTGAAATTATTTAAATAAAAAATGTTATAAGTAAAGGTCAGTCCCACTCCAGAGGTAAGTAGTTGGTGCCAGCGACAAGGGAAACTGTGAATAAATAAAATACCTGCGAGATAAGCAGACCCTTGGTTCCAGAGTAAAACTGCCAATGAAAAGACCCCTCCCCTGCACTGTATCATCTACATACCTGCATTACGGCAAAGGTCTAGTTGTCTTTAATCAGTCTTTGAGTTCCATCTGGACAGAGATCAGAGAAAACAGTCCGAGCAGTGTGAAAAAAGGGCTAAGAACACAGACTTGGGCCCAGGGCAGACCTTGATTATGCAACCTACTAGTTGTGTGGTATTGGGCAAGTTACATAAACTGTGTCTTGGTATCCTGAACCATCAGAGGGGGATAGCTGTTGTGTTCACCTCAAAAGACTGCTGTCAGGATTGAGTTAGATAATGCAGTAAAGCACTTAGAAGTACAGCAAGAGGCAATACGGCCGAGTGTGGTACTATGCACAGCTGTTTTAGCAACAACTCCAATCCTGGCCTCATCACCTTCCAGTTGTGAATTTACTTAACTTCTCCATGCATGGGTTGCTCATCTTTAAACGGGGATAATGATAGGACCTAACTCATGGGGTTGCTGTGAAGATTGAATAAGTGTTAATCAAGGTGAACTTCTTAGACTGGTACCTAGTACATATCAAAGGCTCAGTAGATATTAGCTTTTATTAATATTGGCACCATTCCTTAAACATAGGAAGGAAGTTTACTAAACTATTAGCATCAACAGTGCAGTCCCTGGCACATGGCAGGCAATCAAGTGTTTGTTGAGTGAATGAGTGAATGAATGGATAATGAATTAATACTCTGAAGTGCAAACAGTCATTACCACCCTCTCTGACTCCAGAGATAAGTCCAGTTTGAATTTGACCTTCAGGATATGGGTCCTGGTAAAGTTCAAACTATTGATGAGTCATGCTCAGCCTGAAAATCCCTGGAAGGATCCAGACAAACCTGCTTTAGTCCGGAGTCTTAAGCCACACCCAGGGGGAGGGCCATGGTGAGCCAAAGGGATATCCTCAGAGCACTATTGGGCACTGCATCTTAGTGCTTACTCCTAAGTTAGCTTCTGAAGTCAGCACTTAAGACTGAACACTATACCTGAAACTATCAAACTACAACCCAGAACCCATGAATCTTGAAGACGATTGTATAAAAATATAACTTATAAGGGGTGACAGTGTGATTGGGAAAGCCATATGGACCACACTCCCCTTCGTCTAGTTTATGCATGGATGAGTAGAAAAATGGGGGAAGGAAAAAAAAAAGGCACCCAGTGTTCTTTTTTAACTTTAATTGCTCTTTTTCACTTTAATTTTTATTTTTATTATTTTCGTGTGCATGGTAACGAAAATGTCAAAAATTAATTTTGGTGATGAATGCACAACTATATAATGGTACTGTAAACAACTGAATGTACACTTTGTTTTGTATGACTGCATGGTATGTGAATATATCTCAATAAAATGAATAAAAAAAAGTTACTATTAAAAAAAAAGTATATGCAAGACCCCCTTGAGGAACTGGGGGAAAATGAGGAAATATTAAACTTCCCCACATGGGGAATTCCTGATATTCTCACAGCAAGCATTGAGGACCACCAGTTTAGTAGGCTGAGCCCTTCGTCTTGGGGCTTGCCCTTATGAAGCTTGTTACTGAAAAGGAGAGGCTAAGCCTACTTATAATTGTACCTAAGAGTCACCCACAGAGAACCTCTTTTGTTACTCAGATGTGGCCTCTTTCTCTAAGCCAACTTGGCAGGTAAACTCATTGCCCTCCCCACTACATGGGACATGACTCCCAGGGGTATAACTTTCCCTGGAAATGTGGCACATGTCTCCCAGGGATGAGCCTGGACCTGGCATGGTGGGATTGAGAAAGCCTTCTGGACCAAAAGGGGGAAGAAAAATGAAACAAAATGTTTCAGTGGCTGAGAGATTTCAAAAGGGGTCAAGAGGTCACTCTGGAAGTAACTCTTATGCATTATATAGATATCCCTTCTTAGTTTTTACTTTATTAGAATATTTAGAAGGAAATATCTGAAACTCTTGAACAGCAATCCAGTATCCTTGATTCTTGAAGATGATCGTATAACTATATAGCTTATATGGTGTAGCAATATGATTGTGAAAACCTTGAAGCTCACACTCCCTTTACCCAGTGAATAATGAATGGGGGGGGGGGTATGGGATGTTGGGATGTTTTCAGTGTTCTTTTTTATTTTTACGCTTACGTTTATTTTTATTTTTTGGAGTAATGAAGATGTTCAAAAATTGATTGTGGTGATGAATGTACAACTATATGATGATACTGTGAACAACTGTACACTTTGGATGACTGTATGGTATGTGAATATATTTCAATAAAATTGCATTAAAAATGCAAAAAAAAAACAAAAAGACTGAACATTATGTAGAGTCAAAATCGCCCTAGAAAAATCTCTCAAAATAGAAGACCCAGATCTAGGAACGCAGAAATTTTCAAAAGTCAAGAATAAGAATTAATGAGAAAGAAAATGAAATAAAAGGCATCCAGAATGGAAAAGAGGAAGTAAAATTATCTCTATTCACAAATCACATAATCTTGTATACAGAAAATCCTAAGTAATCCAGTAAAAATTATTAGATCTAAAAAACAAGTTCAATATGGTTGCAAGATAGAAAATCTATGTAAGTTGTATTCCTATACACTACCAATGAACAATGCGAAAATGAAATGAAGAAAATTTCATTTACAATAGCATCAAAAAGAATGTAATACTTAAAAATATTATTTAACAAAAGTAGCCCAAAACTTATACTCTAAAAACTACAAAACACTGTTGAAAGAAATTAAAATTCTGTATTAATAGAAAGACATCCCATGTTCATGGATCACAAGCTTTAATATTGTTAAGATGGCAATACTCCTCAAATTGATCCACAGATTCAATGCAATCCCCATAAAAATTCCAGTTGACTACTTTCCAGAAATTGACAAGCTGATCCTAAAATTTGTATGGAAACTCAAGGGACCCTGAATAACCAACACAATCTTGAAAAAGAACAAAATTAGATGACTCACAATTCCCAATTTCAAAACTACAAAGCAACAGTAATCAAGACAGTATGGTATTGGTGTAAGGACAGACATACAAGTCAACGGAATAAAATTGAGAGTCCATAAATAAGCCCACGTATCTATAATCAATTGATTTTTGACCAGAGTGCCAAGATTCGATGGGGAAAGAAAACTCTTTCCAACAAATTGTGCTGGGACAACTAGATATTCACATGCAAAAGAATGAAGTTAGACCCTTAGACCACACATAAGGATTAAATCAAAATTGATAAAAGACCAAAATGTAATACCCAAAACTATAAAGCTCTTATATGGAAACATATACATCACCCTGGATTTGGCAATGGATCTTTAAATATAACACCAAAAGCATAAACAACAAAAGAAAAATTAGGTGAATTGGAGTTTATCAAAATTGAAAACACTTGTGTTACAAAGGACACCATCAAGAAAGTGATAAGACAACCCACAGAATGGGAGAAAATATTAACAAATCATATATCTGATAAGGGATTATATTAAGACTATATAGGGAACACTTACAACTCAAAAATAAAAAGAAAAATAATCCAATTTTTAAAATAGGGAAAGGAAATGAATATACATTTCTCCAAAGAAAATACAGAATGGGCAGATAAGCACAAGAAAAGATGTTCAATGTCATTAGTCATCAGGAATGCAAAGTAAAACCACACTGAGATACCACTTCATACCCACCAGGATGACTATAATAAAAAGACAGACATTAACAACTGTTGCTGAGACTGTGGGACAGTTGGAACCCACCTGCAACTGCTGGTGGGAATATAAAATGGTACAGCCACTTTAGAAAATAGTCTGGCAGTTCCACAAAAGGTTAGGCATAGTGTTACCATTTGATCCAGCAATTCTACTCTTAGATAATCAAGAAATGGAAACATACGCCCACACAAAAACTTGTACACAAATTGTTCATAGCAGCATTATTCATAATAACCAAAAGGTGGGGAAAATTCAAACGTCCATCAACTGATGAATGGATGAATAAAATATGAGATATCCATACAATGGAATATTATTAGGCCATAAAAAGGGGTGAAGTACTGATACATGCTACAACATGAATGAACCTTGAAAATGTTATGCTAAGTGAAAGAATCCAATCACAAAAGACCACATATCATACAATTCCATTTACACGAAATGTGCAGTGTATCAGAGAGAGAGAGAGAGAGAGATATGAAAAGTAGATTAGTGATCACTTAGGAGGAGGGGAGGAGAGCTAAGGGATGATAGCTAAAGAGTACAGCATTTCTTTTTGAGTTGATGAAATTGTTCTAAAATTGATTGTTGCACAATTCTGTGAATATACCAAAAACCATTGAATTTCATACTTTAGATTGGCGAATTGTACGGCATGTGAACTATATCTCAATACAGCTGTAACCAAAAATATCTAAAGAAGAAGAGGAGGAGGAAAAAGAAGAAAGAGAGAGAGGAAAAGAAAGCGGAGGAGGAGGAAAGAAAGAAAAAGGATTAATGAATTGTGTTTCCTTACACATTCCAAATGTTGCTTCTTGTTCCCTGGGTCAGTACAGGACAAGATAGAGTGGGCAACAGCTAGGAGCACTTCACTAAATGAAAGATTTTCTTTATATGGGGGGAAAGGGACAAGCACAGGAAGCCTAAAAGCCTAAAGCAGCCTCTAAAGCTGAGGCTTTAGAAGAAATACTGGAAAAGTACACTTTACATGGTGACCAAGTACATATATATGCACACACACATAGATCACTGAAACCAAAGTTTCGCAAAGCAATACTTACCTTTTATTATATTTAATGTACTCTGATATGTTCTATTCTGTTTCATTTGTTTAAATACTAGTCACAACCCATTAGCTTGAATTCATGACCCTCTTATGGGTTGACAATAAGCAGTTTGAAAAACACTGCTCTATGGGTAAGAAGGTGAGGCATTTGTGTCAATATGTTCTTCTTCATCATTTCACACTTTGAGGATCCAGAATTAATCCACTTGATAAAAATTTTCCCTGAGTTTAATAAAAGATGTAGGGATTAATGTATGTCCCATATTATGAAAAACAGATTTTGAAGAGCAGATGTGCAATTCCCAACTCCATTACTTTATTAAAAAAGAATATTTGGTTTTCCTTGAAGAATCCATGAATCATAGTCATCTAGTTTGGATTTGCATCACTGCAATAATAAAAACAGCATTTTCCTGCCCAAGAATTGTCTTACTCATTTCCAGACATAGACAACAATTGTGATCATGTTAAATAAGCAGAAATCAGTATTTAGCCCCCATTTATCCAAAGTACCTAGAGCTTTCTCTCACTTGCTTCTCTTGAAAGGCAATGGATTAACTTACCCTTCAAATTTGTCTCTGATGTTTCCACTATACTGATCCAGATCAGAATCAAAATCACAATTACATACAGACACACACACACACACACACACACACAAACACACCAAACCACACACCCACACCCTAAAGTCATTCCTTTTCTTCTGTCACTAATTCAATTCCTGAAGCCATTTTCCATTTTTAAGGAACTTTAAAGGATCAAGAAAAAATATTGTGGATTTTATCACTGCCATGATATAAAGTGTTTCCAATTGGATTTATATAGAGGCTTCTTCTAGATTAATCATAACTGCATGGCTTATTCCTTTAAATTTCTGCTAATTGCCTAGGGGGTCATATTGTTGTCTTCCAATACTTACTCAGCACATCTCTACGTTTGTCCACCATTCCAGAAAGGTTAGAGAAACTAAACTCATCAGCCAGTAGGAAACTAAAACAAACAGTATTCAAAACTCACTTCATTCCAGCTATTGCCACGCTTTTCTCTGAATGCTGACTTCTAAAGGTTATGGTTCCATTAATTATTCTTATTTTGTGAATCTTTTAGAATGATCTTCCCTTCCCTGCTGCTCAGATCTAATCTTTCATATATTTTAACACACTGGTATGGGCATCAATAAAGACAGAGGGATTTCAAAAGTGCAGCAGGAACAGGAGAGCAGGTTTAAAGTCTGTGTACCCTGATGCCCTCCTCTCACCATGCCAAGCAAATCCACAGGTCACAGCTGTACTTCACACAAGTACTGAGTGACAGAATGGAGACTTCCACCTCCACTATATCCCAATCAAACCTGTAGTTTAGAATTGTTCCCCTCACCTTCAGTTTTGAAAATGAATTAGAGAAAACTAAGATGGCGGCTAGGTGAGACAGGGCAAAAAAAAACACCTCTGTGAAAAACACTAGATAAAAACCAGAAAGTGACCCAGAATACCGGTTACAGCAATGCACCAGCTGGACAAGGTCTGCTAATTCCACAGGGGCCGTATACTTGGTGAAACTGGGAGTCTGCATTCTGAAACGAGTGAGTAAGCTGGCTGGAAGACCCGCAGCTCTGCGGCGGTCTGGGGAAGACAGGGTTCAGTGTTTTGAGACCGACTGGCTCTTTAAAAAAAAAAAAAAAAAAAAGGGAAAAACCTAGGAGCTGCTGCGGCTGCAATAGTGGGAACCATGCAGTAAAACACAGCAAGAGGGGGCTGGGCCGGCCTCTCGGTGTCTGGCCTGGAAGATAGTCCACTGCAGATACCCTTGGGACTGGGGGAACAGAGGGGAGAGCCGGAAGCAGAAAGAAACCCCGCGGCTAGCAGCTGGCGCCCCGGAGGGCTGGATAAACTCCTGCCTGGGGCCGTGCCCACAGCCCAGAGCTCCACCAGTTGTCCCGGAGCTGGGAAGGGGGAACTGTGCAAGGAGGGGGTTGTTGAGATGCCCCGTTTGGCCATCTTTGTATCAGGCTGAAAGCGCCCTGGCACGGCACAGCAGCCCGGGGCTTCCCTTGAGGGATAGCGCACACTGGTGACGTAGCATGGCATTCCCTCGGCAGAGGTCCTGGAGGATCGCGGCTGGGCGGGGGACCCGCTCAGAGAACCCAGGGACACTACGCCAAGTCCGGTGGTTTGTGGGACAGCGAGAGAGAGGGTCTGGAGCTGAAATGAAATGAAGGCTTAGACTCTTGCAGCGGCCTTGAATCTCCAGGAACCTGGGGGATTTGAATATTAAAGCTGTCCTTCCTCCCTGGCCACCCATACACACACCCCACATTCAGGGCAGACGGCTCCAGCAACACACCCAAACTGAGTTCTCCAACTGAACCCCACAAGAATCATTTCCCCACACACTGCGGGGACAAGGTGGAGAACTGACTTGAGGGGTACAGGTGACTCACAGACGCCATCTGCTGGGTAGTTAGAGAAAGTGTACGTCACCAAACTGTATTTCTGAAAAATTTGATAGGTATTTTTTTTTACAACTTGAAAGAACCCTATCAAGCAAAGCAAATGCCAAGAGGCCAAAAAACAACAGAAAATCTTAATGCATATGATAAAACCAGATGATATGGAGAATCCAACTCCAAACACACAAATCAAGATATCAGAAGAGACACAGTACCTCACACAATTAATCAAAGAACTACAATCGAGGAACAAAAACATGGCAAAGGATTTAAAGGACATCAAGAAGACCATGGCCCAGGATATAAGTGACAGAAAGAAGACCCTAGAAGAGCATAAAGAAGACATTGCAAGAGTAAATAAAAAAATAGAAGATCTTACGGAAATAAAAGAAACTGTTGGCCAAATTAAAAAGACTCTGGATATTCACAATACAAGACTAGAGGAAGCCGAACAACATCTCAGTGTCCTAGAAGTCCACAGAACAGAAAATGAAAGAACAAAAGAAAGAATGGAGAAAAACATCGAAAAAACCGAAATGGATCTCAGGGATATGATAGATAAAATAAAATGTCCAAACTTAAGACTCATTGGTGTCACAGAAGGGGAAGAGAAGGGTAAAGGTCTAGAAAGAGTATTCAAAGAAATTGTTGGGGAAAACTTCCCCAACCTTCTACACAATATAAATACACAAAGCATAAATGCCCAGCGAACTCCAAATAGAATAAATCAAAATAAACCTACTCTGAGACATATTCTGATCAGACTCTCAAATACTGAAGAGAAGGAGCAAGTTCTGAAAGCAGCAAGAGAAAAGCAATTCACCACATACAAAGGAAACAACATAAGACTAAGTTGTGACTACTCAGCGGCGAGAAGGCAGTGGCATGACATATTTAAAATTCTGAGAGAGAAAAATTTCCAACCAAGAATACTTTATCCAGCAAAACTCTCCTTCAAATTTGAGGGAGAGCTTAAATTTTTCACAGACAAACAAATGCTGAGAGACTTTGCCAATAAAAGACCTGCCCTACTCCAAATTCTAAAGGGAGCCCTATCAACAGAGAAGCAAAGAAAGGAGAAAGAGATAGAGAATTTTAACAGACATATATAGTACCTTACATCCCAAATCACCAGGACACCCATTTTTCTCTAGTGATCATGGATCTTTCTCCAGAAGGGACCATAAGCTGGGACATAAAACAAGCCTCAAGAAATTAAAAAAAAAAAAATTGAATATACTCAAAGCACATTCTCCAACCACAATGGAATACAAATAGAGCTCAATAATTTTTGAACTGTAGCTCCACTATTTACTTCCTACATGATATAAAATACGCAAACTCTAATGACAAATCAGTGGTTTTGAACTCAATGTAAAATATGTAATTTTAGACAACTATATAAAGGTGGGGGAATGAAGGAGTATAGGAACATAGTTTATGTGCCCTATTGAAGTGAAGGTGGTATCAAAGAAAAAGAAGATTGATATGGATTTAAGAGGTTAATTTTAAGCCCCACAGTAAACACAAAGAAATTATCAGAGAATATAACCATAGAGATGAAAAGTAGAGTTTGGGTTAAGAGAAATGGGGGAAGGGGCAATGGGGAGTTAAGAAATGAGTGTAGGGTTGCTGTCTGAGGTGAGGGAAATTTCTAGTAATGGATGGTGGGAAAGAGCATTACAACATTCTAAAGGTAATTAATCCTAGTAATGGAAGGCTAGGGAGGGGATGGAATGGGAAGATTTAGGCTGTATATATGTTTCCACAACTGAATAAAAAAAAAGAAAAAAGACAGTCTAAATAGATGACAATTGAATGCCAAGGATGAACTTGGATGGGATTGGAGGATAGGGGACAGGTGGCTCAAAGCGACACAGCTGAGACATAAGGAAAAGGAAATATAGAATGTAAGCTTTGTATCATTGCTGAATCTCTTGTACTTCTTAGCTACGCTTAATGGGATTGCATAAAAGAATGTTCCTGCTCATGAGAAGTGTATACATGAATTATAGAGTATTGTTCAAGGATCTGTGCACCTAGCTCTCATATGTTCAGAAGACAGAGCAATAGATGATGGATGATAGATAGGGAGGGAAAGAAATAGCGATGTGACAGCATGTTAAAGTTGGTGGATTGAGCTATCGGGGGAGGGGGGTCAGGGTATGATGGAATTCTGTGTATGGGGTCAGTATTGTTTTTGCAACTATTCCTATAACTTTGAATTTATTTCAAAATAAAAAAAGAAAAAGAAAATGAATTAGCAGCAATTCTCAAATCCTTTGACAAAAAGGACCTTATTTTAAAACAGTTACTCAAAGTCCTGAGGCTATGAACCATAATCATTTAGGGACATTTTTTTTCTGTTATATGTGAACATTTGAGTCTTTCCACAATTGCAATTCTCTAGAAATTCATTCATAGAGGACAATAAAACCCACTCTTAGTTGATATATATTTATCTCAACCACAGAGAGCCAAATTCCTCCAAAGAGACCATTTGTTTCACCGAACCATTCCGGGAATACGTCCTAGAAGAGAAAGGTATTGCCAAGACCAACAGATAATAAATAAGGCAAGATACAAAGGTCAGTAGCTACCCCCCATCTCCAGAATGCACAGAAACACTAATCTCAGGCCATCGGTACAACATTAATTTCCATTTTTAGGCTAAATAAATTCCATTTGAAAGAATCATGGAAAGAAACTGGTCAGTGGACAAAAAGATAAGAAAACCCACACATACTTTTATGCTTTACTTGAATACCTAATTAGAGGAACTAATTTTAACAACCCACTTTTACTGTTTTATTTGAAAATACTGAGTGCTTCAGTCATGATTATTATTGCCAAAATATTTGAGAGACAAAAATTCCACAGGTGCTTCTGATCCTTCCTGCTTTGTGATCACCTTAAAGGGGATTTCTTTTCAGGAGACTGCCCCCACTTCTACCTAACCAGTGCTTGGAACACAAAATGGTATGAATCCACCTCTCACAGGCAATCCATCAATCATTAATCAGAGGCTTGAGACCAAAATAAGTTTGCTATGACTTAATAAAGAAAAGAAAAATGTTGTAGGAACAGATATTCCTAATCTGTACCTAAAAATGCACATATACGGTTCTTGAGCAAAATATTGTGCCAGAAAAAGTAGCCATACCATCAGGAAATCACGTAGCTCTGTAACCTCAGTCTGGTGGTCATCACATCAGAGAATATGGATGGTCAGATTTGGCAAAACATGGTCCCCAAGAAGATTTCTTTTATGAGAACTATATTCCTAACCACTAGGGAAGGAAAGATTATCCTAAGAGATACCCAAATCCTCAGTGTTGAGCAAGATTGGAAATCCTATTGCTGTGAAGGCCAACCCAGGGGACCCTGAGGTTTCTAGGGGCGCCCCTCCTTAGGGCTGATGGAACCTGGGGTTGTTGTACTTGGCAAGAGGTTGTGACTGTGTTAGCTCCTTCGTTCCCAGGGTTATTTGGGGAGGGAAAGGCTGTTATGATACACTAACTGCCCTAATGAGAGGTGGAGACTGCCAGGCAAAATCACCACTGTGCAGTCAAGAGTAACCATAGGCACAAAGCATGAACCAGCCTGATGACACCAAATATTTCCAGGCCCCTTAAAGTCAAGCTCATGTATTAATATTGATGTTCCCCCAAAACTCTACAGTTGTATGTCATGCTCACCACTTCTCAATGACACTACAATAACAAACTAATGCTATGCAATGCACTGCACAATAAACAGGATAGATATGTCTCTGAAAAGTTGCCAGATGTGCGTAGAAATATCAAAAATAGAGTTTTGTACAAAGATCTGCCAGAAGTTAAACCCAAATCAAACAAGTATCTAAGGTTTCCAAACCATCCCAACTCACATACACTGGAAGAGCTTCAGCTCTTGAGCCATCTCCCGCACATATTTCAACTCACTTCAGTAGCTAACCAGATAGAAATATCTGCATTGTCTATGATTACAGACTTTACTCTGGCAGATATAGGTTTTTCTATCAACCACTGTTTTAGTTAAGTCTAGTCAACTTGCATTTCCTCGAGTCTGTAAGTTTTACGTGGGCACATCCTTCAAGATGCAGCAAGCAATGTAGAAGGAAATTGCTGAGTTGGTTATATTAATAGCTATCTAATAGTTGAGGCCATATTCCCTCACATCCTTCGCAAGCTGGAATGAGAGTCTCACCAGAACCTGCTCCATGCAAGCTGCTCCCTTGGTTAATTGAAAACATTCCACTTTATCTGGCAGGCGATCTTTCCTTCACCAGGTGTATTTCTGATGTTTACAGAAGAGTTTAGCCATTGCTTACAAATACTGTATACCAGCAGATCTTCATTTCTCCTAGGAAATCACAGTTTTGGATCACATGCAAAGGTTAAAAAAAATGCAGCTGCCCTAGCTTCCTGAAATCTGGAAAGCTTTACAACATGAAAGAATGATTTCATTGGATAATAATCCATTTGCAATAAGAGCAAAGTCCATACTTATTAAATGTGTTTATCCACCGAATCATCTGAATATTTCTTGATTTGCTTTAAGTACTATAATCAAATATTGTTATTTAATTCAACAAAGATTCAGGAAAAGCAATTTGGAGTCTCGCAGGTGGTCCAAACCCACCATGTTGGCCATGTTAGATGCATTCCCGAGAGCAGAAAGAAAAAGACATCTGATATGATTTTTTCTCTTTACATTGGAGCATAAGACACAAAACTCTGATGAGGGAATTCATTCCTCAAAAGTGAGACGTCGCTTGCTAGCTTCTAATATTTCCATTTAAACAAATCTCTTAACTAAATACAGATGAAAAATGATATGACCCGTCCTCTGATACAGATCTAACATCAAACATTGGCAGGCATAATTTAAATCACTTCCTGAATTGCTAAACCAACAGTTACACAGAAAGAAACACCAAACACAATATATTTGTATTTTTCCCTTACCATTACTTAGCAATTCCTTCTTCAAATTAAAAGTCTTAGTTTCTCGGCCATTATTGTTCATCCACGTTAAACTACTGATGGATAATAATGCAATTACATATAATAAAATGGAGGGAGGAGAGGAAGGAGATGTGTGCCACTACAATGATTAAATTTGATCTGTTATCATTTCCATTTGGCATCACCATGACACGTGTGCTTGTATTAGAAGGTATATTCGGATTTCTGGATGTTAGAGAGTCTTTTCCTTCATCAGCACACTCAATCAAAATGAGCAGAGAGAACATTTGTTTGGAAAATATCGCTAATTTCCACCCCAATGATGTTCCACACAATGAAGTTCTCAGCCATTGTTGAAATCAGTCACTTCACTATGCGTAATACTGAGGGCCACGTGTGTGCAAGGGAGGATGCTAAGCGTGTGTACAATGGTGAGCAAAAATTAGACACTGACCCTAAATGGGCAAACTCATGTCTTTCCTAAAATGCTATTTTGGGTTTGTTTGTTTGTGTTTTTTAACTGATCCATTTGTCCTCTTTTATTTTAAAATTAATGTCTGAGAGAAAAATCACATTGCCTGTTTCATGTATAGTAACAAATAGATGTTTCCATGTTCCCATTAACCCAAGAATTTAAGACAGACAGAGACAAAGGAACAAAACTATGTCTGATTCCTAAATGCTATTTCCTTAGAGGTGTCCAACAACAAAAATACGTCTGTAAAATTACTATATTATTAGCTTATATTATTAGCTTGTACTAGCAAACTAGCTTATATTAGCAAACATTTGCTAATAGATATTTAATATTGATTGCTATTTTTTTTAAAAAAAAAAGGTCTTTCATTATTTAAGAAGTAAAAATAAAACCCAAGGAAAAGAAAAAAGAAAGATTATTAGATACAACTTTGCAACCTATGCTGCTAAATGAAATAGCACTATTCAGAAATCAGAGCTCTCAACCATTTAGAAAGGCAGTTTTAAAATATCTGTGAAAGATCCTGTTTCTAATTTGTTTTCCAAATCCCCTGCATATTTTAGATGTTGGGGGTGGGGAAGAAGAAAAATTCCAAATATTCAGCACAAATTCCACTCCCACCTTCATTTTCCCTCACGTTAAAACCAAGACACAATGATGCTTTTACCAACTGGGGGAAAATCTCAGATTTGAGAAGGAGAGCACGCACTAAATTTTTTAAGCATTTCTCTACAGGAACTCAAAAACTCAGCGAGCGAGAGAGAGAACAAGGCAGGGAATCGAAAACAAATACCAGCATTTTTTTTTAAATACATTAGCAGTTTTTTACTTTTTACTTAAGAGATGGCTAATGGATTTTAATTATGAAGAAGTTGTTCAGTTTTACAAACAGAAACAAAATTTAATTTTGTATTGATTTCTGTAATAATTGAGAGATGCATTTCTGCATCTTCTCCTAGTAAATTAATTTCAGTTCACGAAATCAGATGAATGAAGAGTCCCTGGCAAACCATGTCCTTCTCGACTTTCTAAAGTAAAGAAGTGGTGGGTATAAGGATCGAAGTCATTCATTACCTGTACATGCAGCATGGAGTGAAACAGACCTCAAACTAGGAGACAGAAATAAAATCTAATAAAAAGGAAAATAATCTGTGGACGATCAGAATCAAAGACTTAAGACCAAATTTATTATTCTACCACTTCATTAAGCTGGTAATTTTTATACTTTTATTAATTTTTTATACTTTATTTTCTACTTAGTCACCACAGAATTACCATACTTAGTCACCATACTAACAAAGACAGACGTGCAACTTTTTTCTTTATTTTGCAGACCCTAAAATTCCAGAAGGTGTTTTATGACATCTTGAGCCAAAGAAACCAAATGGTACCATTTTGCACAATTTAACCAATACTACCTTACATAACAAATTGTTCTAAGTACAGGCAGTTTTCACACTTCTGCCTAACAGGTTTTATTCTTGAGAAAAGTGTTGAAGTAAAAAATATTTCAACAGAATGTGATTTTCCCATAGAAACATCATTCTAATTAGATGCTAGTTTCCTGATTAATGCTCTCAGAAAATTAAATTACTACAGATACCATATTTAATCACCCATAAAGGATCTATCTAAGCATTTTAAAAAGTTTCTTAAGATTGCTATTTATAGAGAACAAACTATTAAATAAATTAACTTGAAAGTTCATTTAATGACATTTTTTAAACATTGTTTTCATACTTCTTCCCCACCTCTAGCAGCAGTAAACTATAAATATAGGAACACTGTCAGCATCTAGCAGGGTACCTAGAATACAATAAATGTATTGAACAAATAAACAAATGAATTAAGAAGGACTTATAGAGATAACTGACGCCAAGGATGAGTGTTTTAATGCCCTCCCCCTTTTTGGCTCCCTTCCCAATGTAAATTCTGTTGTAGGTGTTGGAAATCATTTGCTATTTCTTCTACATTCAAGATTGGAAAGTGTTCCTGTCTGACTTGAGTGCAATCAAAACCTGAATATATCAGACAAGAGCATGACCAGCTGGAATTCAGGCTTGTGCTGAACAGAATAAGGAAAACCACACCATCTGCCAGCTGAAGGGTAGATCTTCCATACATTCAATTCCTGACCTCCCAGCTTCACTCCTGATGCTCCTCTTCAGTCTATAGAGATCTGGCGTTTCCCTGGGATATGCTCTCCTTACCCTTACACTTGAAACAGGGCTACTTAAAGTATGGTCTGTGGATTGTTTGTTACCAGTCCATGACAAAATAAATTACAGGAACTGAGAATACACGTTTAGAAATTTTTACAGCAATTGGCATTGCTGTCACATCCAAGCGCCAGAACTGTGGACTCATCTTTTTGAGCATCTAAATCTGTTTAGGTGCTGGCCAACTTGCCCGGATGAGTTACAGGTGATGTGAGCTACATACTCATCATGTACAGTAGGACTAAAATTACAACAAATTGGAAATTTAAACCAACTAACAAATAAACAAACAAACAAACAAAAATAGTCCTTCACCAGGGAAGTCTGGGAAGCTTCTATATATTTGCAATAAAGAGCATGGTCATTGGAGTCAGGCAGACCCAGGTATCAGTCTGGGCTCTGCCACTCACCTGCTTATGTGATCTGAGCAAGTTACACAGCCTCTCTGAACCCACATCCTCTTACGTGAACAGATCTGGGGGTAGGAGGCTATATCTCTGTTAAATAAGCAGCTTCCTCCTCGTGTCGGGAAATGGGGCAACAATTTCAATATTTTGTCAATACCAGGTCCATCACACAACTTGAAAATGCTTCCAATGCGGTTTGTTCCCCAGTTGTGTGAACAAACCGATAGCTGTTTTCAGCCACAGTTATCCTGCAATCAAGTAGTGAGTGGCACAGCACCTTCTCATATCCCAGGTAGCAAATATCTTGGTGACAAATTCAGCACACAGTGGTCTAGATGTGGATATAATAATCCTTTGGTCACTGCAGGGTCCAGACTTAACCACATGTGACAATTTGCTTTGGGCCATTGTGAAAGTAAAAATTCCTCAACTCCATCCAACAGCAGCTGAAGATCTAAAAACAGCTTTAATGACTTACAGTCATAAACATGGAAGAAGACGCTCAAGAGAACAAGAGGCAATTTTTAAATTTATGTGGAAAACAGAGGCAGACACACAGATGACTTGTATCTAGCCTGCAAGGGCCATTCCAGTCACTCTATAAATGAAAAAAAACAAAACAAAACCAAAGAACCTTTCTTATTATTGTAAAACCCACCTCGAGCACAGTATCAGACAAAAGCAGCTGGTAAATAAAAATTCCCTTTTGATCCTTCCTAAGCATTTTTTTTTTTTGCCTGTAAAATTGTGCTTTTATTTTCTTTTCTCCGTTATTTAAGTTAATTGCATCCCAATGTATGATAAACGTCACTGGGGCAATATGTCAGTGACACAATTCACACCCATTCTGAAATTCTTTCACCCCTCAATCTGTAGAACAATCAGCAACAGTCTTGAGGAGGCAACTGGCTAAAAACAGGAAAGGCCCATAATGGCAAAACTGATTTATAACATCAGTTGACAAGGTCGAGTTCCTCACACTCTTCAAGCTCCAGTTACACTGCTTGAGTGAGAGGTCACTTGGGTCGCATAGGACTTTACAAGGTGTATATGGAGAATAATAGTTTTTCTGTACTTCTTCCTCAGGAAAGGCAACTGAGCAGCCCTACTGTCTAGACATGCAAAAGATATTTTAGTGGATACAAACTAGGTTGTTTGGTTTGTGTGTGTGTGTGTGTGTGTGTGTGTGTGTTTTAAGTGAGAAAGGGAATCACTCTCTTTTAAAGCATACACACACACAGCTCCAGTAGCCCTTCCGGAAATCCTTCTTAAAGTAGATTTTTGTGTCAAGCTCACTTTCAGAAATAACAAATAGCATAACTAAAGGGATTTGGGCTCCGTAACGGAATTTGACCTATTACCTGGGACACTCCGGAGATGTCATTGGTTTTTAGATGAAAGAATTCACCTTACAAAGAAGGAAGTGCAGAAGAACAGCCAGAAACCATGCATTTTGACCCAAATTTTCCACTTTAAAATATATCTCCTTAATGGATTTTTTTCCTACCAGTTCCACACTTTCAACCTAGCACCAAACCCTCACCAATTCCTAGTTTACCACCCCACACGATGTAAGTATTGAAACACATATTAAAGTTCCTTGGGTGTGACCAATGCTTGTGTACAAGGATTAAGAAATTCTTGAATTCCATTTCCAGTTCTGACAGCATCTCTCACACAGATTGCCCTGGCCCCATTATTTTAACTACTTCACATGTTGCCTCTACAATCCCGATGATAAAATGGAAAAGCTGTTTTGTTGGAACCTGTGTTTCAAATAGCACAATGACAATATTAAGAAAACATCTCTCACAGTATTAACTGGCTCACTAAGATCATTCTTAACACAAGCTGTCCCCAACATATGGACATCATTTCTGAATGCCTCAGATCCATGAACAAGCCCTGAGTTGCAATCCCAACCCTCCAATTGGGGTCAACTGTCCATCTTTCTTAAGTCAGAAAAGCAAGAAAAGGAGTGAACCAGATGTGTGCCCACTTCTAAGCAGATATTCAGAGGTGCCCTCTCTACATACATGGAGAAGTGTAAATAATCAAATTCCTGGTGCCCAGGTATCTAAATGTAAAGGAAGAGGCTCAGATCATCACCAAGAATATCATTGGAGATGATATGGTGGGAGTGATATTCTGGAACTTCCAAGCCCAGCCTTAAAAGGATCGGCAGCTTCTGCTATCTCTGTCTTGGAAACCAGCTATCAAGTGAGAAGTTCAAGTACCCTGAGACTACCATACTATTAGGGATTCAGCCAAGCCAGGTAAAGAAGAAGCACTGAGATACCAGGCATACGAGTGAAGACTTAGGCTTTCCAGCACCACATGGAGCAGAATGCTCAGCTGAGCTAGTCAACTCACTGAATGGTGAAAAACAATAAATAGTTGTTATTTTAAGACACTAAGTTTAGATTGGTTTCTTATGCAACAATAGGTAACTAAAGCAATCAGAAAGTTTTTTTTAAATGAGCAAAATATATATACTAATGTGTTTCCCAAAAAATATGATCACAATGACACATACATATAAAAATAAGACATACACAAAATGACAAAAATGTAGTAGGCTGCCATTTCATAAAAATGCCCACTCATTTGTAAGGGTTTTGTTGTGCTTTGTTTTAGTTCATCTATAGGGAAAGAAACTACTTACACTACTTTTTTTCTTCCCCAATTAGCATGCAGGGATTTCCCTCATGATTAAGAGAATGCAATATATGTAAAGTCACTGGACCACTGCCTTACATAACAAACCAAAGTCTTTTGACAACAGTGAGAAAATTCCTCAAGAACACAAAGGACATAATGCCAATTGTTCTGTGTGAAATTCCAGGGTATTAACTCTTTGAGAGATGCTGTCTTGTTCAGTTTTATTGTGGGTTGATCAAAAGGATCATAGAACTAGATTGGAACATTATGCACTAGACTCTGCTGTCTATTTAAAAAAAAAATTTATAATAGGAACTTGATCCTTTTAAGATCTCCCAGATGTCCTGTATTTTAGCAATCAAGTTTTAAGACATAAAAGATCACCTATCACTTAATGGTGTCCAGCCAAGTAAGCTTCATAATCCAAAGTAAAAACCCCAACCTATAGCAATCACCCAGGTCTAACCATTTACCTTAGGAAATGTTTTTAAGTAGAAAACTACAGTGACAAAGCCATGCCTAAATGATACTATTCCAAACAATGACTGAGGGACCCTGGATTTCTTACTAGGCCAATTTGTTTAGAAGGTTGTCAGGAGTGAGAAAAATGAGAGTAATTTAGACAGGATGGTACGGCCTATTTGTTTTTCTAGTTTCCATCTTTACCTTGCTTCTCCCTATTATTAATCCCCCAACTATGGATACAGATGAGTGGGCACAGGTACACGAGATTTGGAAGTTACACATGGAGGGCTACATAGGGTACAGGCTCCTGGGTCTATAAAAATCCCTGCAGGAATCAAAAGCAACAACACAGTTATATTTTAAAGTCACCTAGACAAGCAAGTTTAGACTATACAAAAAGCCAACAATAGATCCTGTTATTTTTAGTTGCCACAATTACTCCACATAGCAACAGTATTCACACAGCACTCATCAGCAAGAAATATAACCTCTCTATCGTGAATTCAACCATGTCTTTACGATATAGCTCGAGGGCGTGGGTTTGGGGGGATTGGGGAGGGCAGGCTATCTTGAAGTTAAACTTTCTGGATTCAAATTCCAGTTCTATTACTTATTAGGTATGTGACTTTGTGCAAATTATTTCATTTCTTAGCCTAAATGTCTTCACTGATAATATACAAATACTAATCACAGCTGCCTCACAGGGTTGAGGGAAGATTAACTATGATTTAGTGCAAAAAATGAAAGAGCCAATTAGCCTGGTACAGATGAATTAGTGTTAGCTATTATTATTAAAGTTATTAAAATTTTCATTTTCTACTCCTGTAGAATTGACACCATTTCCCTCAGCCCTCAATCACTGCTTCCTAAAGCAATCACTCAAAACTCATAATAGCATGAGTAAAAATTTATACATTAAGAAAAGTAGTTAGAGGACTCAGTCTTTTGGAATCTAACAAGATGATGAGTGAGGCGAAATGCAAATGCAGGAGAAAACAGTCAGACGTCATAATTAGATAAGATCTTTGCTAAGTCAACTGTGACTATGACTCCAGAGAATTCAGTCTGTGTTTTTTTTTGTTTTGCTTTTTTTTTTTTTTTTGGCACGTTAATGGAAAACCAATTCAGCTAGATGCTTTTCACCCCCTTGATTTATTCTCAAGAGATAACATGAGCTGAAGTCCTTTGAAAACAAGTAAGCACTGTGGCAAAAGGGAATATTTATTGGGTGCTTATTACATGTCAGACATTGCTGGTATTTTACATAAACCGTAGACTTAACTCTCATAACAACTCTTTGAAATAGTTATTACATTGCTCATTTTACTGAAAAGGAAACTGAGACTTAAAGAGATGGAGCAACTTGCCCAAGGTTCGACAGGTAGTAAAGAGCCTGCCAAGATTCCAACCTACAGTTACAGAGCCCAAACCCCTGTTCTTTCTACCAAATAGGGGGAGATGGTATGCCTCAAAGCATTAAGACCTTCCTCTGAATTTTGCTGTGAAGAACAGGAAATGGATTAAATGAGCATTTTTCATTTCATGTCTAGACTAGGTTGTTCCTAAAACAACCTATAACCCACTAGGAAGCAGACAAGAAGCACAGGGCTATGAACACAACACTGGAAATGCATCTGGGGAGGAAGGAGCAATAACAATCTGAGCATTCAGTTGCAATTTAGAAGGTCAGCACCAACTTCAGACAGATGTCTGATATTTTAAATGACAAACTTGCTTGTGTATTATGTACAATTGCTACACTTTGAGTTATGAAGTCATAATGCTGGTTTATTTCCAATTTCAGCATGGAAGGACATAGGGGAAAAAAAAAAGAAAACCAATTGGCTTTCAATAGAATTTTGTCTGAGTTTTAAGCCAGCATATAATAAAGAAGTTATTCTCTTTAGGCACATTCAATTTTTAGACTGCTAAAGTATGGCAAAAACACAAAAACAGTGTGTTTCATACATAAAGGCTCAAAAAGGGACCCAAAAAAAATGTAAAATTGAGTAAAGCCAATTTTTCTTAACCAGATTTAAGTTCTAGAGATCATTTTGCAGCTATTTGCAACTTTTTAGAGAATAATTATTAAAAACTGGAGAAATAAGATTGATAAAGGAGACATTCTCAATCTCTTTAATACAGGGGTGATTTTAAAACCATCTTAGCTTCATCATTATACTTTTGAAAATATAAAAGCTGCTCCAAAAAAATTCCATTTCTCTATGGACTCTCTCTGTTCAACATGTTGCTCCTGGCATCCACTATGGTGTCTTGCTTAAGTAAAGTCTATGGCAGGCATTCAGTGCTGTTCACCAAATCTTTCCAATTCTCCTCCCTCCAAGATCGTGATACAATTGCATTTCCCTGCCACCTTGGCCAACAAAATGTGAGTGGAAGTAATATTCCTTCGAGGCCACAGCCCAAAAGATGCAACACATGATTCACCATGTTTCCTTCCTTTCAGCATGGTGACTGGCAACGTTCCAGATGTTGAAGACTTCATTGCCCTACATCCTGAGTGAGGGCTACATAGAACAGAGCCCACAGGCCAGCTCTTGCTGGATACATAGCAGAAGTTGCTTTAAGCAACTGAGATTTGGGTGTTGTTTGTTACTGCAGCCTAACCTAGCACATCCTGACTGATAAAAACTCTGAATGAAACTTCCTTGAAGAAAATCAAGGAAAGAAAACTTGAAGGATAAAAGTGGGATGAACTTTTCAGCTAAAACTCGTGGTCCTTTTTTCATAATTTTTTTATAGGTTCAAGTCCAAGAGCACTTGGCTTACCACAGCCTGACAGGAACACTAATAAACCAAGTAAAATATTTGTTTGAATAGAGTATCATACTGCCAAATGCCACTGTTGTCAGCATCACCTCGCCAGCATACCAAACTCTGTAAAGAACAGTCTGTTCTCATCTTTACCCCAGAATAATAGGTTTGTTCCTCCAAAATGAGTACTCTTCACTCAATGACCAGACCCAAGTAAATTTACATTCAAGTTACCCAACTAGCCAGGGCACTAGAAGAAAAAAAAAGAAAAAGAAAAAAGAATGCAGCTTGTAGAAAAGAAATTTAAAAAGCCCAAGGGGAAAATGAGAACAATAAAACAAACCAAAAACCAAAAACATACACACAAGAAAATGGTACACAGATGGACAGTAATATCAGAAGTATGCTATCCTGTTAGACAGGAAGAATTCAGCACAGCCACTTACAAACTCTCCCTTCAGTGGAACTCATCTGGAGTGTTTGTGCCTGCTATTTATGTTGCCGCTAGCAGGCCTTCAGCACATACACAACTTCCTTCCCAAGTAGAAAGATTTCAAACGAGGCCCTTTCATGTGCAGCAAAGAAAGGGAAAATGTCAGGGGAAAAAATGTGGAAATACAACCTAACGCTTCAGAGGAGAAAGGAAAAACACATGTAGCAACTCAACTCCATGCCTCCCAACCTCAGCCTTGCCGTCAAAGATGCCCTCTTTCTCACTCACTTGGAGGGAATGACTTAGACTCCAGGTATAAACTCTGCCTTCTTCCCTCAACCATACCTAAAACCAAGACTGGCTTCTGCTTCTAACATTCCACTTAAAAGGGAAGTCAGATCCATGGAACACATTTAAAAAATATCTAGCCAACCAGGCTTTTAGAGATGGGGAAGTCTTGCTTAAAGTCATGCATCTGAATAGTTAGAAGCCACATAAGATCCCAAATGGCCAAATTCATTGTCTATCTTTTGATGTTCACCCAATTTGCTTTCTTTCAATTGTCTATTATCTCCTTTCCTTACAAATTGACCTCCACCCTTGGGGTTCTTGACACTAATCTCTCCTGACACTTTCCCATCTCCGTTTTTAAAAATTTATTTCACAAACACATATAGAGCACTTAACTATGTGCCAGCAACTATTCTAAGCGCTTAGAAATATTAACTCATTTAATCCCTTAACATGGGGTAGATAACTATTAATATTCTCTTTATACAGATGAGGCAAAGTGAGGTTAAGTGACAAACCCAAGGTCCACAGCTAGTAAGAGCAGAACTGGGATTCAAACCCAAGCAGACTGGCTTCAAAATTTGTGAACTTAACCTTTATCTCATGCTGCCTCTCTCCATTGCTGCTTCCTCCTCTCTCCCCAAAATTAGGTCAACACTCTCTCCCCTCAAGAGGTCACCTTTGAGGATCTCAATTCCAGAGCAATCTAGCCTTTGAGCTGTTAGGACCACCCAAGGAAAACTGCTTATTATTTCCCAGCACACATTTTGGAGATTTTTTTTTTCCTAATTGCTGGATACATGGAGAGGAAAAGAAACCAGTAAACTATTCTTTTTTCTTTTCCAATGGACTCACCATTTGGTGGGTAAATAAGATGAGGAAACAGAACTAAGCCCCAAGGACTAGTCAATGTGGTATGAGTTAAAAAATAAAACAAAACTCGCAATGAATTTATCGGGAATGATTGATTGAAACTTAACTGGGGAGCTCATTTGTTCATACGAACTACAGGAGGAAGGAGCACTGTTGTCATAAGATAACCTTAAGTCTGGCTTCTGTTTTATTTTTGTTATGTATTTTTGTAACTTGGATTTCGCATGAGCAGGAGTGCAAAGGTCTCTGGCAAGAGCTCCTTTGTTAAAATCCAGAAAAACAAATAATCAAAATGGATGTTTTGGAACAGCCCACAGCTGCCCGGCTTTCAAACATTTTACCTTCCACTTCTTCAAGGAAATGAGCACACACGGCTTCCAGAATTGTGTCTGACCCAGCGGAGATCACAGCAGCCGTCCAACCAATTTCTTACATAAGACAGGGAGAAGGCAGTGGGGTAAGTGGGACGAAAGGGCCATGCAGACTGATAAATACAAAACTACCCACTCTTTTGACCCTTAGGCACAAAGAAAACAAAATCCATCATTTACTAGCTTGCCAAAGGAAGATTTACTTTGAAGACAAACCATGTGGTACTTACACCATACAGCATTCCTTTTAGTGGGAAGAAATAAATAGTTCATATAGGTAGACCCTAGACAGTTTGTGATAGAAAATGAGAAGGGGAAGGAAGAGCAATGGAAAAGCTCAAAATTCCAATTTTCTCCAGCCATCAGTTTCAAAGTATCTTCCTCTCCAAACTTTCCAAGAAACGCTAAGATGTGACTGAAGTCTGGTCACTTTCTTTGATCATCAGATGCATCATTCATTCAGTGATCCACCCACGATGGAGTGGATGCCTCTTTCTGTGCCCAGGAATTGAGCAAGGCTCTGGGGATAGAGACAGATAAGCCATATCTTCATCCATAGCCTCAAAGAGTGGAGAGTTAACTGGACTTTTATTGAAAACATCAAGCAGTTATGCTATCTGTATACCCAAAGAGTGTAAATGAATGTTTTTTTCTCTTTATCTAGTATTTTACCTATAATGGTTGTTTAAGATGAAAGATGCTCAATAACTGAAAACTGCAAATGTGAGGGCCTAGATTTTTCCACTAATTTTAATAAGGCTGAAAAACTTTGTTTACAAAGACCTGTCAAACCAACTCAGGAATGAGGTGGCTCTTTTAAGCAATAACGTTTCCGGGCCAGCCCAAAGTAGAAAGGGGCATGTCCTTGGTTGGAAATAACACTGCACTGTAGAAACAACTGCAGAACATATTGGATTCTTTAACTACAATCCAGAGAACAATCTTCTCTAAATCTATCCTCAAATACAAAATGCAGTAATAGTCTTCAACAGATTGTGGTATCTGAATTATTCTAAGCATATAATATTTCTAAAGTAAAATTGCCAGGAAAGAGTTATGATTCATAAATCTAATTAAAGTCTCCTATGAAACATCTATACAGGATAAATATTTCATGATTATAAAGAATGTAGAAAAACTCTTCTTATATGCATATCATGAAAAGAACTAAGAATGACCTGGAATCTTACAGGAATCTTTTCAGCCTCTGAAACTGTGTAGTTAGCAGCCTCGATTTCAGATCAAAACTGTTTACGTGCATATAAATGTTCATAAAAACAGCAGCACCTCAGACATCCAGCTCTCAACTGTCCAGCAAACCACAGTTCTCCAAAACTGCCATGAAACCAGAAGTTTAAGTGTCTGCACATGTGAGCAGAATCCCAAATAGAAAAGCCTCCAGCATAAAGAGTGAGTAAGAGGCAACGTGCTTGTCAGGCATCTGTTTTCAGAGATTGGCACTGACTGTCCAAGTCGGTGCTGACAGACATCCCATCTAAAAAACATGGGGAATCCAAAAGGAACACATAGAGGAAAGGTAGGAAAAAATAACTAGGGAGTGGGTGGAACTTGTGACCATGGGAAGAGGATCAAGGAAGAAGCAGACAAGAAGAGCAGTTCATGGAAATACAATCCTTCGAAGACATGAAACCATTAGTACTCATTATCTTTCTGCCTCAAAACAAGTAAATTACTCTTTAAAGTGTATTTTATGTTCAGACTCTTTTAAACGTTCAGAAGAAAAACAGATATACTTTTTTCAATTAAATAATTTAATTTGGACCAGGCCAGACCCCGGTTGCTAAAAGCAATGAACAATGTCATATTCTTTGACCACTGATAGAGGAGGAGTGGGATCAGGGGATTCCCTAAGAAAACTGGTGACCAAGAGGAATATTTTTATAACAGAGAAACAGAGCTACTCAGGATCTAACACAGACACCCTGAGGAAAGACTGAAGATAAATTTTCCTCTCTTTTTCTCCTTGACTGTGGAAGATAAAAGAAGTACAGATTTCCTGCAGGATGCAGAAGACAAATGATACTGAGACCCATTTGGTCTTATCCAGAGGAATCCAATTCTTTAAAGGCAGCCTGGGTAACAGCTAGCAGCAACATAAGCAAGAAAGGACTTGCAAAGAGCTACCAGGGTCCACAATCCCCCATCCATAATTCCAAACTCCAAAAAAGCTCTGCAAACCAAAATTATGTATTTTGGCAAAAACGCAGTTAGTGACAAAACCTGACCTTAACTGAATTGAAGCTATGTATAGTCTTTATTTTATCCAATGTGAATATTATTAAGTTTTGTTATAAAACTTTTCAGTGTATTTGAATATGGGGTGCTGTTTGGTGTGACAAAATATATGATATATGCACGGTATTGACTTTTTAAAATCTGGGCGAGGGTCCATGGATCTGTACATGGTAAGCAGGATTACTTTAAGGAGCCTATAAGATTTATGAAACATAATTTTTAAATTTTACCTAAGTTTCTTCATTCAACCAAAAATTTTTAAAGCATCCATTGGTGTGTTTATTTCCAAAAGGTCTATTTTGATTTTTTTCATATACTTTTTTTATAGTAGTAACATATATAACAGAAAACTTCCTATTTTAAACATTTTTAAGTGTACAATGAATTTGGTGGTATTAATTACTTTTACAGTGCTGTACTGCCATCAGCACCATCCATTATTAAAAGTTTTTCATCACCCAAAACAGAAACTCTTTACCCCCTGACATTAACTCCCTATTCTCCCTTTCCCCAGTATCTAGTAACCTCCAATCTACTTTCCGTCTCCATGAATTTGCTTATTCTAGATATTTCATATAAGTGGAATAACACAATATTTGTACTTTTGTGTTTGACTTATTTTCCTTAACATAATTTTTTTAAGGTTCATTCATGTTGTAGCATGTATCAGAACATCATCCCTTTTTATAGCTGAATAATATTGCATTGTATGGATATACCACATTTTGTTTATCCATTAATCAGTTGATAAACACTTGGCTTGTTTCCATCTTTTGGCTATTGTAAATAATGCTGCTATGAACATTGGTATACAATTATCTGTTTGAGTCTCTGCTTTCAATTTTGGGGGGTATATACCTAAGAGTAGAAATTGGCAGGTCACATGGTCATTCTATGTTTAACTCTGTGAGGAATCATCAAACTGTTTTCACAGTAGCTACACCATTTTACATTCCCACCAGCAATGCACAAGAGTTCCAATCTTCCCATATCCTCACCAACACTTGTGGTTTTCAATTTTTTAAATAATAGTGGACATGAAGTGGTATCTCATTGTGGCTTTGATTTGCATTTCTCTAATGGCTACAGATGTCAAGCATATTTTCATGTATGTATTGGGCATCTGTATATCTTCTTTGGAGAAATGTATATTTAGATCCTTTGCCCATTTTTAAATTGGGTTTTGTTGTTGTTGTTCTCGTTGTTGCTGTGTTATAGGACTTCTTTATATTTTTTGGATATTAAACCCTTACTAAATATATTATTTCCAAATATTTTCTCCTATTCTGTAGGTTTTTTTCACTTTTTTCATAATGTCCTTTGATGCTCAAAAGTTTTTAAATTTGAGGAAGTCCAATTTCACTCTTTTCTTTTTGTCTTCCATACTTTGGGTGTCATGTCTAAGAATCCCCTACCCATTATAAAGTCTTAAGGATTTTTATCTGTGCTTTCTTCTAAGAGTTTTATGGTTTTACTTCCTTGATTTTTGCCTTGTATATAAAACAAGGTCAGGAATAAGCATTATTATAACTTTAAATTATTAACCATATTCCATGATCACAGGTACGGAAGGAGGGAGAGAAGGAGAGAGGGAGGAAGGGTGGAAGGGAAAAGGAGAAAGGAAAGGAGCAGGAAGAGAAAGATGAAGGAAGGGGAATGCACTGTTGGAGAACTCATACACTAATACTGGGAGGCTCAGAACATCTTTCATGGAGAAAGAGTAACCCAATGACTGGCTGCATCAACCTGAAACACCATGGAGATGCCCTGCGCTACTCTGTAATTTTTCCCCAAACCACCCCCACCTTCTTTCCACCAAGCCACTCCCTACTTCGCTCATATTAAACTCTCATCTTTCCCCAAACACCTTGCCTTAATTGCTCTTATTTCAGCTTAAAAACTACACTTCTCAATTCTCAGCCCTCACACAAGAGTCCTTCCAGTTCAGGATGATCACAGCAATGACCAGGATATATTGAACTGCATCTGTTAAAAGGACTTTCACCCCCCAAGCTGTAAGCTTTTAGAAGGCAGGAACTTTGAACCTGTTCACCTACCACAGTGTCTGGTACATAGTGGTTGAATAAATTTAAGAACCCAAGTAAAAGTGAGATACAATGTTTCAGTGAACTTACCTATTCGTTGCTCAACCTACAATTGTTTTTATTTTATACTTAATTTAACAATTGTGTCAAGAAAAAAATACATACCCTGCGCTCTGATTCAAAGATTCTTACTGGCTATTTAAAGTAATCATACGATATACAGGTTCACAGACTCTTATCTGAAATCCTTGGGGCCAGATATGTTTCACATTTCAGAATTTTCCAGATTTTAAAAAGTTAATATATTACATAAGTGAATCTGTCTGTTCTTTACAAACACTCACTTTGCAATTTTGTTGGCTGATGGCAGAAAAAGGGCTAGACCCACTATCTCACCAAAGCAGAAATCAAATGGAGCACTGGAAGCTGATAATTAAAACTGAGTCTATGCACAAACATTAAACCAATAGTGACTACAGAACTAAGAGTTAATATTGATTATAAACAGCATTTATTGAGTATATACTACGTCCCAGGTCTTGAGCTAAGCATTTTACATGTTCCAACTCATTTAATCGTCACCCAAGCCATCTTAAGAGTAAGACACCAGTCTTACTCCCATTTTACAGATGAGGGATCTGAGGCACAGAAAGGTGAAACAACTTGCCTAATTTTACTCAGCTAGGATACAGTGGAACCAAAGCAAGATATTCAGTTAAAACTAATGGAAATAATGGATTAATTAGTTAAGTAACATTTACTCAGTTATACAGCATAGGCTAGTAATCAGAAAAAGCAAGTCCAGTGGGAAGAATATGAACTTCTGTACTCATATCAAATCCCAGCTCCACCGTTACCAAATATGTGGCCATGAGGACATGACTTGAACTCTGACTCTTCACCTCCCCAAAGTAAAAGAGGGTGATCACACCCACTCACATGGCTGTGAGAGCAAAACTTAATATAGTGTCAGATAAACAGTTGACACTTCTTTCTTCTAAACATTGACTGTATACTTATATGCCAGGTGCTGTGTGTGTTTCATTTAATCTTCAAAAATATCAAATAATATGGATATTATTATAAACCTTATTTTAGATCAGAGGAAACAGAGAGACAGAGTGAGTACCTACTCAAGGTCACAGAGCAGTTCTTTTTCCTTTTCCTTTCGCAACTTAGGCTACAGTCGAAGAGAGAAAGAATGATGCTCATGTTTCTTTGCCTTGATGTAAGAATTCTCTTCCCCAAATAGAACAGGTATGTGGAAGGGTCTTTTTAATTTAGATGTTTGTATAACATTTTCCTGGCTTGTATTCTCCATGATGATGTCAACCTTCAAACAGCAGCTTAATCTCATCTCAAAACAAGCTAAAATTGTCTCCTGAGGCTTAAATTTCCAGAAAGCAGGCACACATTCACATAGTTGAAGTGTGCAAAAGTTCCTGCCTTAGACTCAATTTAAAATATGGGCAAAATAAGTTATGAGGGTTACCAGCCAGTGGCACAATTACAATTGGAAATCCCAAATTAAATCAGCTGTAAAGCAAACAGCCGACTTTTATATGTCTAATGCAAATTTTAGAAGAAAACACCAAAGTCACATTCCAAGATGTTTGGTACATCCACAGACAGTGTGCTGCCTCAGGGGGATTAAATGATCGCTTTCATTCCTCCATAGCTGATGGAAATCTGTGGCTTTGGCTTTGTATAGGTTTTATTGATGCGGGAAAGTGTGTGACCTTAATATTCCCCAATCTATTCTATAACCCAAGCAGACACCTCTTGTCTTTATGTGTGCCCACCGCATGCCAGTGGCCAGTTGGGGAATTACTTCAAGTTGGTCTTGGACACTCTCAATACAGCCCATCAGCAAATTCTCCTTCCCCCCCTTTCCTCCCTCCTTCGGGAAATTTCTAGAAGCCCACCACTAACCCATCCCTCTGCCACTCACAACAGAACACCACCATAACTTTCACTTCACTTCCCACCTCTACTCCCAAATCGATATGTTAGCACTCTCTTCAGAGATTATCAGGCTTCATTTCTTACCCCCAAGAAAACACACTTGTATTTAATGCAAATCATTTTCTGCTCATTTTCTGCCTTCAACTTGAAACCCAAAACCCTCTTTCCTAGATATCATGAAATTCAAATCTTTCCATTTGTTGATGGCTATAGTCATTTTCTTTGGAAAGAAAAGTTACAATGTTAAGTCAGTTCATAAGTTTGCTGTCTCTTGTTCTTCATATCACACAGAGGATTTCTGATGCTGGCATTTATCAAGCACACCATGAATACTAGGCTTCAGAGAAGACTCCTTGAGAGGGAATTCACTTCTTTGTGGAAGCTGCCATTGGGTAACAGAGAACTCCATCTGCTGCTGGCGCCACACAGGAAAACTGCAAAAGCCTGTAGCTTTTTAATCCCGAGTTGTTTGTTCTCCAACCATTTTCTTGTTTTGTTTTTTTAAGACTCTACTTTGGGAAACAAAAAGAAGTATCAAGTGATTTTCCCCATTTTTAAACTAGATTTGTCCTCAAATAATTTTTTTACTTTTAGAAAATTAAAATAAACCTTAAAAGTTTATTTAAAACAAGGTGATGCAAATTGTTCAGGTAAATTCCAAAGAGAAGTTTCAGGAATATTTGAGGAATGGATGCATCATTGAGACAAGTCTCTAGCCTTATTAAGTGATTAGTTTAGAGGGGAAAATGCTCATTATGGTCCATAAGCTTTTAGTTTATCTTTTTAATTAATTTTTCATAGTTTTGCCTCCCAGGAAAGTTCATTTAATTGTAATATTGGAAATGTCCTAATTCTTATGCTTTCCACACTCATAGTATGTTCTTATAAAATTATGAAGCAGAAATATAAAAAAATCAATGTCATATTAAAAACATCAAAAAAGTAACATTGAGTCATTTCAAATTAACTGCCATGTACCTCAGTTTCCCCATATGTAACAGAGAGATAATAAAACTACTATTACTAATAGTATGTTATTATAGTACCATAATCTTAAGCAGTATTATACTACCTTCTGGATTTATGTTTTAAATCAAAACAAGTAATTATTCAACACGAGAAAAAGTAGAAAGACCACACTAGACTTGGAATCAAGCGATCCAACTTTGGGTTGCAATTTTGCAAATCTGCTTGCTCAAACAGGAGATAGGACCACTTGAGTCTCAGTCTCCCACTAACCCCCGGCCATATAAAGTCTCAGTTCATACCCAGGCACTACTCTAAGGGGTCTACATATATTAACCTACTTATTCTCACAGCACTTCTAAGAGGTGGGTACTATGATCCCCACTTTATATTGAAGAGCCAAGTCACAAAGCAATTAAATAAGTTAACCAGGATCTCACAGCTAGTGGCAGAGCCAGGATTCCAGCCTGGGCAGTTCAGCACCAGAGTAGTAATATCCCTAGTCACTATGCCACACTATTGGGATACCATTCCTAGACTAGCCCCAATACCCTCCAGGGTTGTGAGGCCCAAAGACCAAGGACAAAGGGCAAATGCTACAAAAATGTGAACACTATTCTTGTGTTAATTCAGTAAATCTTGAGTACAGCTTTTGAAATAAAGACTAAAACACGGATGAATCAGTAGGAAGAGATTAAAATTGGCCTAGGTACAATAAAATGTGCTTATCCAGCATCCTTGCAATGAGCAATCTCTATCATCTAGCACTTGGCAGCCACTAGGTAACACCTGCTGTCAAACCTTCCCAGGCCAAAGCCATCTCTTCCATGCCCTACAGTGCAGAACTCAGGGTTTTCCACGGAGGATCTGCCAAGCATTTGAGCATATCTCAAGAGCCTTCAGAGGTTAGCATTGGCCCTGCCTTCAGGACTTCCTGCAATCTACCTCCTTGGGGAGGAGGAATGGAGTTAAGCAAATCTAAGGCATGGTTCATACTGTGAGGTCCTATGTCCAACTCATCCATCAAATAAATAAGTTCTAGCCAAGTTCTGAAATAAAGTTGGCAAATAATGGAACATAATTAACCCCTCTGGTAATGTCAAGAGGCAAAGCTAGATTCTGGTGTCATCTTGTTTGGTCCTACACTCTGAATCCAAAGCATGGCTCTAGTAAATCTTTTATTCTGGTCTCTTCAGCCGACAGATTTTTATACAGATGATATGATGAGCAATGGTTTTCTGCTTCAACTAACAGACATGCGAAATTATGGGGAGGGGGTATTTTTAAAGCCCTCCTATTATTATTTAACACTACCAAGTGCCAAAGCACTCTGCTGGGCATTCTTGCATGTTACCTCAATTAATTCCAACCAACCCTTGAGGTAGATATAGTTACCTGGCCCCATTCACCCCATCACCATTTACACATGGAAAAATGAAGTCTCCAATTCTGGCTGACAATCTCTCCCACATTTTCTCATTCAGGTCTCACCTGAAAAATCACCTCCAAAGATAAGCTTTCCCAGACTACCCAATCAAAAACAGCAACACCCCCCCCCCCACACACACACACACAACTTCTCAGTCGCCTCTCATTATCACATTTCTTCTTTCATTTTATTCACAGCACTTTTTTACTATCTGGAATTCTTGTTTATTTGTTGTCTATCTGTCCCCATTAGACAGTCAGTTTTTTGAGAGCATGGGAACTTGTCTGTCTGGTTCAAAGTTGTGTCCTCAATGCCAAGAACAATACCTGACAAAGAAAAGGCACTTAAGTATTCCAGAAGGAAGAAAGAGAGGGAGGAAGGGAGTGAGGGAGGGAGGAAAAAAGGGATGGAGGAAATGCACATTCCTCCATAAGTATCCGAAGGAGAAGGGCTTATTTTAGGCATTAGAAAGAATTTTCTGACTTACAAATGAAGTCAGATTCTGAAACACATAGTTCAAGAAGGTTCTGAAGTAAGTAGAAATTAAGAGACAAAACAATTCTTGTATGGTTCTGAAAGAATTTTAATAAAACCCCTGTGGAACATGGATGAGCTAAAATTCCAGGACCATTCCACTTTTCAGATACCGTTGTTTTGTTAATGCCAGCACTCAAAAGCTCTAGAAATAAAAATATGTTTGCTCTCAGACTGAAATTGTTGTTGCTGGATCTTATCACTGTCCCCTCCCCAACACATACGCAGACTCACCCTGTCAGCCCTTTAAAAGCCTGACTTAACAGAGTTTCATGGTCACAAGCAGCTTTCTAAAATTGGAATTTGGCTGCCTGATCACACACACTAGCCCTGGAATTCAGTAAACATCTGGGCCAGTGAGTGTGAGAAAGTTCTGTGGTAACAAAAGTTTCTGAGGCAACAATGAGTTGGAATCCCACAGGTCACGATGTGCAGGTACCCAGGAGGCTCACCAGCCAGAGTGCAGGAGTTGTAGCCTTGTTCCCTCAGTACGATTTTCTGCTGTGCATGTTGAAAGCCTGGTAACTTCCCTGGCACATAAACAGTTAGTGATCATGAGTGTTGCAAGCCTGAACTTGTTTACAGTTCTTCATATGTATGTGGTTGACCAGAAGATTCCTAGGACAGCTACTTAATAGCTGCTCACCCAGTTTGAGTATCTTCCCATAGCAGGTGAGAGGAAAAGATGGCAGATTTAAGTAATTTGACAACTTTCATATAACCTAAGATAGAGGTCATTTGATATGTTAAATTTTTGAAAGTTCAACGGTTTGTTCCTTCATGGAAAGAGGTATTTGCTAACTAGAAAGTTGTAGTCTTTTTGATAGTTACTGAGAATTGATACTATATGATTTACTGGCTAAAACTTCACTTGCCCTCCCATATATGGCAAATAAAAGTCAAATGCAAGTAAATTTCTGAGATTCAGAAATCATATGAAAAATGCCAGGTAAGGGGATGAAAAAGAAAGAAATATTGAGCATCTTTTTATCTGAATGCACTGTTTTAACTCAGGAGTTGAACAACTTCACTGCCAGAAACACAAAGAAGTAAAGTAATATTTTCAAAGGCATTAACATTTAGTTTCTCAGTGAGTTCTTTATTTACAATACTTCTTTTTCCAAATGGAACTATCATTTATTGCTTTATTAGTTATAAAATAATTCATGCTCATTTAAAAAAAAAAAACATTTTCAAACCAAATATATATATTACACTCCATATACTGCTCTTCAGTTTGCTTTTTATCAATGTCCAAAATGTTGCATACCTCATTTTATGCCAGTTACATAGTTCTATCTCATCTTTAAAATGAGGATAACGGTATACAGATTTAATAAGGATTTAAATGAGATACTTGTTAAATGTTTAGTATAGAGCTTGGCACATAATAAAAAGTTTAATACATATAATTATTAGCTGCTCAGGACTATAATGTATGGATGTAGCATCAGTTATTTAACAACTCACATGGTGTTGTTTCCAGTTCTCACAATCATACCACACCGTGATAAATACAGCTTAGGTTTCAACAGTATTGATATTAAGACTCATTTTCTCCTCTTCCACTGCCTGGCATTTAGAAGTTTACAGAACATAGTCACATTTGTTTGAGCTCACATCAATTATCTATGGGAGAAAAAAATCAGGCATTACACTTATTTTAGAGACAAGGAAATTGTGGGTTTTAAAGATTGAATAAATGGCCCAAGACCACCCAGCAAGCAAATCTAAAGTCATGCCTTGACTCTGGCCATGCAATCATTTGGCAAATCTTTACTAAGCCAGTACTCAGTGCCAAGCTCTATGCTGTATGCTGGGGATATGAAGACACACAAAATTCCCGCAAGGAATGCACAGTCTCTAGTGGCCAACTAGTATTTTTTTTAATGACCATATAGTGTTCCAAGAGAGTAGGGGACATGTACATAAATAGCAATACCAGCCGTGTATACAAAAGAAGCAATGACTGACTGGAGTCATGGAGGCATCACACAGCTGATGATGTTTCCAAAATCTGTCCCCCAAAACCAAAGATAAATGGATTTACAAGTGTGGGTTGCTGACTTCTGACTCCTAGTCCTGTTCTTTTTCTCCTGCCACATGTTATTTTATAAACTCAGTAGATTTAGATCATTTATACCAGCAAAGAAAACTTATGCACATTATTGCCACCAAATTTCTCTTCAAGGGAGAAAGGGGGCAAGAATGGAGATGTAAAGTATAAAGAACATTTCATTATAAATGCAAGTCTGAAAAAATTCAACATCAGGTCACCGCCCAGTAATATAACCTCAACACATGCCATTGGCATTTTCCACATTTCTTTAAAGAGCAAAACAAAAAACAAAGATGTTGTACATCAACATCAACAACACAAGCATCAATCCCTCTGCATTTTCAGGAAGGTGCTACAAATTCAAGATGTTAAGGGGGGTAACTTTGTTATTTATTCCTATTATTAATAATAGCAGTTAGCATTCACTTATTGAGCACTCACTAAATGCCAGGATAAAGCCTTTCCATCATCATCTTAATTAATTTTCACAACATCCTAGGCAATAGGTATTGTATTCTTCTAGCCCCATTGTAAGCATAGGGAAAAAGAAGTTGAGAGAGATTAAACAAGTTAAGTGGCAGGGCCAAGATTCAAACTGAGGTCTGATTCCAAAGCCCATGTTCCTAACCACTCTATCATGCTGCTTTGCATTTTATCAATAAAAGTTTCTTTTTACAATATTGTGAATGCATGTATGCAAACCACTCTTTAAAAGCATTGAACAATTTTATCCTTTATATATTGGGAACTGTTTGTAAGATTTAAATTGCATTAAAGCACATTCATAAAACTTTATTATCATGGCTAACATCTAAATTTGAAACTGGTGCCCTTCACTGCATTTCAGACTCCTGAAATTAGACAATCAGGACCAACATCAAACAAAGGCTCCCGTGATGATTAGTTGTCACAGCAACATAACACGCAATTGTACATGAGGCTCTGGGTCCAACATAATTGATGTTCATAACAAAAATGGCAACCACCCAGTATCTGCAGTATCTGTCATATGGATTTATGGTCTAGGTTGGGGCCAAGTCAAAGCACATTAGCCTAGTGTGTCTAAACATCTGCCTCTAATCACTACAGTGAGGATCAAGTCGCGCATTAGAGGCTTACAAGTGTATTTCACTGAGTGTGGGAAGTTGAGAAGAAAATAGCTTTTAAGGGGGTGGAGTGGGGTAATGGATCTTTTTTTTTTTTCCTGGATCCTTTTTTTTTTAAGGTACATAATCAACTTTCATTAGTACGTGAGTCATCTTTTCCTCCCCACCCCCTCCCCTCAGGCTGAGTACTCAGCTGTGTCCAGCATTATCAAGCCAAAAAGGTCAGGCAGAAGACTGAGGAAGGATTCTGTCAGTGATCAGTAATTTTTATATTATTCATTTTTCTGTAGCTTCCACACACACTATCTTCCTGCCCCTTCCTCCATCCTGTTAATAAGAATAATATAGAATTATTTAGTTTTTTTATTCACTCCCAGATATTTTGGAGAACGAGTTATAATAAATCTGTAATCTAATCCTGCCTCATATAAACATAAGGAACTGAGGTTTAGACTAATATATTTATTACCCTGTAATGATATTTCCCATTCTACAGAAAGGAGGAGGGCATGCCCCCCGATCCCTTACCATCAAGGTCTGCCCTCAAAACCCTGCACCAGCTATCCTCAGTCACCAATCTCCTCCCTCCTCAACCACTTCCTTTTTATAAACCATAAAACCTCCACTAAACTTTTTTTTTTTTTTTTTTTTGGTTTGTTTAACCCATTTATCCTCCTCTTCGAGGTCAGCTTTTCATTACATAGAACTGATCTGGACATTTCCCATTCCACAACAAAAACTAAAACCATGCTAAGTAAAAATCCGCAGCCACAAGGTATAAGTATAAAATATTTATGTCTCATCATTTCTCTTGGTCTTTATGTTACATCTTTGCTGTTTTCTTAAACAAGTTGTAAAGGGCATCTTCAGTCCTCCACAGAACTTCACATTATTCAGCCAGATGATATCATCCTGGAAGCTACCCTACAACATGCAAAACCTCAGCTATTTTCTACTTATTAAGTCTATATACATGCTGCATACAATGAAACGGTTTCCTATAAAGTTTTATAACAGAAAGAGAACTCAGAAGAAAACAAATAGTATCATCAAAAAAATTTTGAACAACTTATAGATCTTTACACAACGGGAAGAAAGGGAATTTCACATCTGTTGAACACAAGATACTTTTATGTACATGAACTCAATTAATCCTCAGAGGTGGTAGGTAAGTTCACCCTCAAAAAACCTTTCAGGTTAAGTATGAAGCTTTCCAAACTTGAGGCCCTAGATTTAGTAGTTCACCCAGGTTATACAGCTAGTAAACCCCAGAATTTTGCTAAACCACTGTTATGAGTCCAAAGTCCAACCTCTACCACACTGGCCCCAAGATAAACATTCCTTTTCTCTCTCTCTTTATTGGATCCTCTAGCCGTCCCTTTGGCCCAAAGGCAAAGGTCAAGTGTACTTGAAATCAGAAGGATGTGTTTCAATCCTAGCTCTGTCCTAGCTCCTCCCATAGCCTCTTGGTCAATTAATCAACCTCTAAGGCTCATTTCCCTATCTTTAGAGCACTACTGTAAAGTGTAATACAGATATTTTGAATTATTTTGCTTCTCTTTTCTAATGCACATGTCTTTCTCATACACATTCATACATGTATATAAACTGACCATAACTCTTCCTTTAAATACTGCCCTATATATTAATGTTTTAGTTCAATTTTACCTCCATTTCCGGCCTATGACCAGCAAACGTCATGTCATTTAGTATCCTTAAGTAACCCATGTAGATACTAGGATTATCTAAGTCTTCAAACCATCAAAAGTGGAGGAAAAAGTATGGGTTAAGATGTGCAATTTGGTGCCCAGAGCAACAGCTGTTGGATATTTTCAGTAGATAATTATATATTATTTAATAATATCCTCTGTTTTTCAAGTGGACCCTTTCTTAGACACAATAAAAATATTTGGCTCCAGGAGGCATTAAGAAAACCAAGTTCCATATGGAATCTTCCATTCATACTTAATAAATAGCTGTTCAACTATACACCAACTCCATTGTATAACTGTGAGGACAGAGCAATGGGTACAGCCTCAACCAGGAGGAAGAAATCTTTTTTTTTTCCTAAAGAACTTAATTTAAATTGGATATAGCTAATACCTTTGTTAATGAAATTGATTTTTTTTAATATACGTGCTTTGCAATTTATTTTAAAAAGTGATTCTCAATCTTAAGTCAGGGCAATCCTTCCCTTCTCTAGGAGTTGAGCTCATTGGCAGGTGGTGGAGTGCAGGGATGGCAGAGGAGCTGTTAATAGGTAATGAATCCCAGCTACCCAGGCAGAGAGGGGAAAAGGGGAGGTTTAAGGTCTCTTAAACCTGCAAGGGAATTCACTGATAAAATACAAAAATAGCAACATAGCAATTAGGGTTTTGTGTAAGTTCTTATCACTCTATTATCCCAAATATAAAGCGTAGTAATTAAGAATGCAGGATCCAGAGTCAGACTGCCTGGGTTTAAACCCCAGCTAGACTATGTTCTAGATATGTTCAGTATCTTTATACTTCAGGAATATTATCTATCTCAGAGGGATAATCTGAGGATTAAACTAAATCATATATGCAAAATATATAGAAGCATATCTAATACACAGAAAAAGTCTCAATAAATGTTGACTAATACTATCTCATATTACTATCATGATTATCATTACTATATAATATTGTCTTTCCTGGGTGCCAATCAACTTCACAGTATTAGAGCTTGCACCAGAGTTGAAACACACACACATGTACAAGTTTCCTCAATGAATATCCAGTTGAAAGGGGGAGATAAGAAACAGACACAGCAAATTGGTTAATTCAGCATGTAGCTATGAATTGAAATAGTCAATAGCAGCAGAAAACTGTGGAGGATAATGTCGTTTCTGGGATGGCACAGGGTAAAAAGACAAGGAATCCAAAGTTCATGGTATGTAGTCTTAGCAAGCCACTGAACTTTAAGGACCAGTTTCCTTCCTTATCTGTAGAAAAAAGCCTGCTGTTTTCTCTACTAAAACATTCTTCCTGTTACCTCAAAACACCCTCCACAGCCCTTTCTCCAGATCGTATAGATATTAGCTTAAATCTCTGCCTCTGGCCTTCCCTGACTATGTGGGATTAGACTAGGTCTCCCTGCTGTGCAATCACACAGCATTTCTCCACTTGTTCCCAAGTGCCTAGATATGTACCTGGTGCGTGCTTGGCCTAAATACATGTTGGATGGAAGGACAGATGGGATAGAATGTCCACCTTTCTTCTACAGATCAAATGAGACATTCTAGGCAAACATATACACTGTAAAAATGCTGTACAAATGTAGACTATTAATGACTGAGTTTGAGAAGACTGAGAGTCTTAAATGGAATTTAACAGAAGGGAAAAGAAATACCCTGATGGTTAGGAAGAATTTCTTGGGCTATGTGAACATCTACAAACAGAATGGGGTTAGTATGTCTGAGTGGGTTAGAAGGTGTGAGTCTGGGGCATGGGTAAGGGCAATGTGGGGCCAATAAGGAGAGTGAGATGGAAAGACAACTGGGTACCACTGTCCCAAGCAGGTAGGGCCAATGGTGCAGGGAGGTCAACTCAAGCCAACAGGTCCAGAAGGAACTATATATAGGCAGGAGGGGTCTGTGGACCACACTGAGGGTTTCTGTGAACTTGGAAGGGGAAAAATTACATATCAGCATCACTAAATCAAACTGATATTTACAATTTCCTTCAATTAAAAAACCAGAGTAGTATTACCAGAATCTGTGACTTTGTCACCAAAAGAAATCATAGATATTTTTGGTCACATTGCAGTGTCTGCAGGTATCTCAAAACATCATTTACTGCCATGGATACTTTATTTTTTTTGTTTGTTTGTTTGTTCTTTTTTTGTTTGTTTGTTTGTTTGTTTTTTAATCTTCATTTTATTGAGATATATTCACATACCACGCAGTCATACAAAACAAATTGTACTTTCGATTGCTTACAGTACCATTACATAGTGGTACATTCATCACCCAAATCAATCCCTGGCACCTTCATTAGCACACACACAAAAATAACAAGAATAATAATTAGAGTGAAAAAGAGCAACTGAAGTAAAAAAGAATACTGGGTACCTTTGTCTGTTTGTTTCCTTCCCCTATTTTTCTACTCATCCATCCATAAACTAGACAAAGGAGTGTGGTCCTTATGGCTTTCCCAATCCCATTGTCACCCCTCATAAGCTACATTTTTATACAACTGTCTTTGAGATTCATGGGTTCTGGGTTGTAGTTTGATAGTTTCAGGTATCCACCACCAGCTACCCCAATTCTTTAGAACCTAAAAAGGGTTGTCTAAAGTGTGCATAAGAGTGCCCACCAGAGTGACCTCTCGGCTCCTTTTGGAATCTCTCTGCCACTGAAGCTTATTTCATTTCCTTTCACATCCCCCTTTTGGTCAAGAAGATGTTCTCCGTCCCACGATGCCAGGTCTACAAAATTATGGTAGTTTGTGGAACCACCACTGCATTTTGTCATTTCAATAGTTAAAAAAGAAGCACATAAATCAATATATCCTAAATTTGTTTTTTTAATATTTTCATAACTTGTTCCAATATAACTGTTTTCCTTTGTAACACTGCATATATTATTTTATGAATTTAAAACATTTTTTTCTGAAAGAGTGTACAGAGGATTCACCAGTGTGGTAGATTGGATTATGTGCCCAAATGAAAGGCATGTTCTTAATTTTAATCCAAGCCCCTATGAATGTGAACCCATGGTAAATAGGACCTTTGGAAGACAATATTTTTAGTTAAGGTGTCATCCAACTGAATCAGGTGGGCCTTATCTGTATTATTGGAGGCCTTATAAAGATGAGTCAGAGACAGCCACACAGGAGCCAGAAACCAGAAGTCAGCAGAAACCAGAAGAGCAGACAGGAGGAGAGAAGGACACAGCCATGTGACAGGAGGCCAGGATACAAGCCAAGGAACCCCAAGGATTGTGGCAAACCAGCACCAGAACTCAACAGATTCCCAGGAGAAAGCACAGCCTGGCTGATGCCTTAATTTTGGACTTCCAGCCTCCAAAACCAGGAGTTGTCTCAAACTCATTCATTAAAAGTCTACATTTGAACAGCATTTTTACAGTGTATATGTTGTTAAAGCCCACCCATTGTGTGTTATTTGTCGTAGCAGCCTGGCAAACTACGACAACCATACAACTTAACGAGTCCGTAGCACAAAAGGTGAAGAGCCCCTCATCATAAGAAGGTTCCTACAGAGCAGAAAGAAATCAATGGTGGTTAAAAAAAAAAGTGCCCATTATCCAACAAAAAGTTGTCAGTAATTCTGTTGAGTTTTGCAAAAAGTATGGAGAAAAATCAGAGAAACTGTTTGCCTAATAGGGACAAGTTGATTAAAGCCACAGCACGGGCTAACCAATTATACAGCAGAAACAGAAGCACATAACTTTACCCCAAAATGCCTGGGGCCCAAATAATTCTCACTAAATCCCAAGGATGATGGAGGGGACTGCTGGCAGTGATTGACAATGCAGGGGAAGGGGAGGCTATTAGGCAGGGAACACAAGAAGTTCTATTTTTCACCACATTTCATTTAGGTGCATCCGAGCAGAGCTATCGCATCTAAGAGGAGATGGAAAGTGGTTTGAGGGCAGATCTTTCAGGGGAAGACAAAGAATGACCATTGATAAAAACAACAATAATGGGAACAGGAAGAAATCATTCTCCCCTCCAGAACCAGTGTCAGAGGCCTTAATGCAGGAGTCAGGTAAGCTGAGATGAGTACAAATCTTAATTGAACAGAAGGAAGCTCTACTGAAGGACTGAAGATTGAATTAACCAAGACGAGAGAGTAGAATGAAATATTGTGTAACATGCAATCTATAGACCCTGGAAATCATGAGCAGTCGCCTGAAAAAGTATACAGGTATCAACCGGACCTTGAGTCATCACCTCCTTTGTTTCTGGAAGGCCAATACAATGAGAATGCATTCATCCTCTGGGAATATCCGGCCGAATACAGCCCTGACTTTTTTTTCCTACACTTTCATTCAAAATCCTATGGCTTTCTTCAGATTTACATAAAAGGATTTTGGTAGCATAAGATATAAAGGTTTTCCATGACCTTGTTTTCAGGAATTCCTAACACAAAAGACATTCTTAGCTACTCTGACATGGATAAATGATAAAGTGTAATTTTTAGGATTCTTTCTCTCTTGTTTTTAAAGACTTTAAATCAAAATGATAGCATAAAGACCAGAGAAGAATGAATGAAGTTGGCTATTACTCAACTCAATCAACGTGTGACATGAAAATTAATTTAGCATTAACCCTTTTACTTGGAGTGAGTAAATAGGGCAATTGTCACACTGTTTTGAATTACACTGCAGCTGTAAAGTCTGGCAACATTATTGAAGTAAAGGAGCCAAGAGTGGACTTCTAAAAGATTAATACAGTGTTACTATATCATGACATCACTTATAGGAATTACCCATAAGTTAATTTCAACACAATTTCTGAATAAAGACCCAACCAGCTTGTAGCTATCAAATCTACTCCCCCCCCAATATAAATGACAGCTTGTATTTAGGTATAAATGGCAAGGTATTTGCATTTAGGTATTATAGCAAGGATACCCAGATTAAAAAAAAAAAAAAAAATTCATCATATTAGTCAATATTTACCTAACATCAAGGTACTAGATAAATTTTCTGACTCCCCAAAATGTCAGAACATTCAAATTTGAAATATCGTAACAGAAATAAGATGTCTCTACTACTGGCTGCTCTAATCCTCTTGATATTCTGGACCCAGAATACAAAGTCCTCAAAATGAAGCAAGCATTACACTACCCTTCTGGACCCAGAGGAGCCCCAGTGAATGCTTTTTGGATGAATATTTTTCCTAATGAACTGATTCAAAAATCAGGCCACGGACTTCAGCTGCTCGTGAGTAATAATGAGTCAAACAGTCAGGCAGCCTGCCTGTGGTCAAACACAATTGCTTTAAAATAATATTTTTTTAAATTTGAGTATGAAATAAGCCAAGTTCTGGCATCACTTCAAGAATAAAAAGTCATCAGCAAAGAATTAAAAATGAAGTTCCCAAGCTTATTTAATATAAAGTCCTCAAAATGAAGCAAGCATTACACTACCCTTCTCTAACAATGACCTATACACAACCCAGGCTCTGACCAAGTCAGGGATAGTAAATTTTTGAAAATGCTTTTAATCAGGATACAGACACAGACAAATTATTCTGGGTCACTGATTTCTACATATAAAGTAAAAGCCTTATTTCCAAGGCCAAATTGCTGATCATCCCCAGAATTGATCAGAAACATCAGGACCAATTCAAGTGCTAGAAGATTCCATGGCAATAGTTGTAGAAGCCAATAATTATCCCATCTTGGAAGTTTAGCTTCAGTAATCTCCAGCTGGACTCCCAAACATCATATTTGTTTAAGAAAGAGCTAAACAAAATGAAAACATTACTGTACACCAAAGCAACAATTTTCTTATTCAACTTCTCTTTTTGATTCCATAGAATCATACAAAAAAAACAACCTTCCTTAATTAGTTCTTATTCCCTCCATATTTTTGCCCAGGTCAAATAGCCACTGTATAGTTGCTACAGGAAAGAAGACTGGGAAACTCTATATGTTTAACATGGAAATATTCATATTTTGTGAATCAGTCAAGAGGCTCTAGCAACGAGACTTTGAACAAGTTTCTAGTCTCTTCTAAGTCTCAGATTCTTTGTCTTTAAAATGGGTAATTATACGTGTGTAGCTTGTTGTAGGAGAAATCAAAAACATACAGAGTGGAGTCATATCGTATTTGCATAAAGTTAGAAAAATTCAATTATAAGGACTCCACAAAGGGAATTCCATAAGCATTTCTTAAGGTGAACTTTTTACTGTACTGAATGGGATGTTAAAATTAAAAGGTGCCATCTGTTCTTACTACTGGACCTTCAATTCAGATCAACTATCAACTCATTCAAAAAAAATATGTATTGATTACTCCTCTATGTTCTGGGGATAGAGAAGTGAAAAAAAAAAGCAAAACTACCCTGAAGTTAAACATTCCAATACTCAACTAAAGAATGATGGAAATTATGGTATTTTAAGGATAATTTTTAGCATAAGCATTTTTCTCTTCAAAGTTTAAAACCTAACCCCTGTGTAAGATAGGACTCAAAATTAAATCTAAAGCATTATAGGTGCTTGAGGATATCAAAGATGCTGAAAAAATATTAGCAAATATAATTATTCTTTAGAAGTTGTTGTCGAGGAAATCAAGATGCATTTAATCAAGACCAACACATTAAATAGGCAATTATGCTACTGGTTAGTGCCTGAGTTTCCTCTGGAAAAAAAAAAAAAGAGGGAAAATAATAGCAGCCTAATTGGTTGTTGTGAGTATTAACTGAGTTAATACTTGGAAAGGGCTTAGAACACTGCCTTGCACAGAGCAGCACTCAATAAATCACAAGACTGTATATACACACACAGGCATATCCACATATACAAATACACACATACACACACACTATTGTTAATGACTTTCACATACAATTTATTCTCAAGATAATCCTGCAAAATGTACACTGTTATTCCAATTATTAAACTTGAACCAAAGACCCAGAGAGACTATACAACCACCTACCGAAATCATGTCCAACAGGCGACAGAACCCAGACAAGAGCCCAATTCTTACTGCAAAATCCTATTCTTTCTGTAAGTATTTCTGTGCTCCAAGGAACATTTCACAAACTGATAGCATCAAGAAAATCAGGTATTCTTCTTTCTGAGAGAGAATCATGGTGTACCCTAGAAGCTGTTCTAAACAAAACAAAACAGAACAAAACAAACAAAAAACTCACTTGTCTTAGTTTCCCAGCTGCTAAAACAAATACCATATAATGAGTTGGCTTAACAACTGGAATTTATTGGCTCATGGTTTCGAGGCCAGGAGAAGTTCAAATCTGAGGCATCAGTCCTTGAAGACTGTGGTGTTCTGGGTCTGGCTCCTAGCAATCTTTTGGTCCTTGGCTTGCATATGACAATGCATATGGTGGCACCCAGGTGCCATTGATTTCCAGCTTCTTGCACTTCCCATGGCTTTCTCTCTATGTCTAAATTTCATTCTGCTTATACAAAATTCCAGTAATTGAGATTAAAGCCCAAACTGATTCAGTTGACCACACCTTAATTAAAAATAACATCTTCAAAAGATTTTATTTACAATGGGTTCGCACCACAGGAATGGATTAAGATTAAGAACATGTTTTTCTGGGCTGCATAATTCAATCCTCAACACCACTTTAGGTGAGTCCTGCTCCAATCCATCTATCTCTGTTCAGCCCGGAGAACCTTGTGTCTTCCTTAAAGCACTCCCAAGATAGTTCTCCTATCCCCTCCCACTTGACCCTTCTTCACTTCACTGTCTACCATCAATACATCTGCCCAGCACTCATTCTTCAACCTGATATTTTGAATCTCAACTGCATGCAAGGCACTGAGCAAGGTGAGGTATGAAATGTGACGAGTTTCATAGTCTACGTGGAACTACACTGGAAAAAAGCCAATAACTTTACAAATACTTCCTGTCTATATTGTTCCCAGAAACTTCTTTTTTTTAATATCACCCACAAAACAAAGTCCAGTAATATGCACTTAGTCAATCCTTTGAGGGACTAATTTTAAATATCCAGAGCACTAGTAGCTCAGAGTTTGAATTTCAGGAATCTGGGAAAGGAGCAGCAGTTAACTAATGGCTTCAATATTCAAATATTCAAATCTAGACCTTCCATGCCCCAGCAAGGGATACCAAGATGAAAACCAGGCAGAAAGGAGCAGGCAGGGGTCATGGGAATAGGTGAACTTTGTTGTTGTTTGATTTTGTCTTGTTTAGTTTTTGTGTTGTCTTAGTTTCTGGAACCTTCTCCAGAGGAAACGCATAGGCTAAATGGAAACTGGCACTGCTCACCTCCAAGACTTCTCACATGGATGATGAAGGCGGCAGGGAAGCACAGGGTGTAGAATCTGAGCTCACAAAGGATTTTCTTTCTTTTACTTGCATCCCAAGAATTAAGGCTTGAGGACGAACACAAAGTCCCTTTATCAGAAAGCCAGAGGGAACATATTATCATGAAAGTGGGGATGGGCTCAACTCCCTGAGCCCAAAGCCACCAGGCACATGGACCTGAACTGACACATGAGAACCTCAGATCACCCAGCAAAGATGGTCACATATGCCTGGAAGCACAAAGAGCTCACCCACCCACGTTCTCTAATTCACAAGAATGTCTGTGGCTTTCAAACAAGTGTCACCAACCCTTCATCATATTTCCTGAAGCATGGTAACTGGAAGAATCTTATTATCCTATCCTCTTTGGAATCTTTTATAGTGTATAAATGTTGTGTCTCAGTTCACTGGAATAAGAATTATTACCATACACACAAAAGGAAGGTATGATTATCCCGACATTTTTTTATAATACTTTTTATTTTAATGACAAAATTCTTGTACATTGTCTTTAGAATGTGATGCTGTAATCCATTGATGGACTCTTTTTAGGGCAAGACGTCAAAGAATGAAAGCCACAAAACAACCTCTTTGACATTTCAATAATTTTTTTCCCATTGATACCAAAACTCTTGGCTTCCATAGAAAAAGGAAAATCAATAATGATAGCTATCATCCCCTCCCTGGAGAGGGAAGTGGGGAGAGCAGCTGCTTGAACCCCCTCATGCACAGAAACTTCTAACCTTCCCATTCACTGTGGAATATTCTCCTGTCTGCTTCAGTCAGCCTTCCGAGTACACTGAGGTAAAAGTTACACTTCTGATGATATCACTACAGCTGTTCTGGATAACTTAGTGAATAAAAATGAAAGCAATCAAGTAAAAGAGCTACCATAAAGCACACCCAAATTCTGAAAGTAGACTTTTCATAAACTGTAAATCAAGTAGCGTTCTTTGCCCAGAGACAGAACAGGCCTATAAGAGTAGCTTTTAAAATGTCAGTTAATTATGTTTCTTCCAGGCAGAGGCACTGGATTTGGTCCCAAAGAATTTACTTCAAGTGTCCTCCTGAAAGGAAGGATTCAACTTACAAGAATCAAGTAAAAGTGATTGATGGAAACTTCATTACTTCAGAAAGCTCTTTTTATTTTTCTCAGGAACAGTAATTTTATATATTAATTACTCCCTTGAAACAAGTCAAGAGAATTTAAATAGGCTAGAATATTCCATGCAGAGAAGCTTCAATGCAGTACCTTGTCCCGTCTTTCCTCAGACTTAGTCCCTTGACCACTTTCTGTATTAAATAATTTTTTGTTCTTAGCATCGCATCTTCTCAAAAGTTTAACTGCTACAGCCAATAAAAATCAAATCCACTTAGCAAGCTTTTATTGAACAGCTGTTATGTACAAGATAGTGTGAGATCTGAGAGGATAAAGATATTTCTTGTTTTCACCCAGTTCTGTGGAAGACAAAATTACAGAACCGTAATACAAGTCAGACCATGCAATGAAAGTATAGAAAACACAGCAAAGAGCCAAGGGGACAGTGATTAGTGGGGGAAAAAAAAGCATCTTGCACTCAAGAACCATGGTAGGCTTTATTGTCTGAAATGAGATCCCTTCCCTAGAATAATTTTATTCATTATTCAGAGGTCTTTTGAACTATCTAAATGACATGTATTAGAGTCACTTGACACTACAAGTAAAACAGCAAGGGAGAACTTATGTCAATGTATTGTAGATAAAACTTGAAGATATTAATTAAATTGTTAATAAACTAGATGGTTGTTTTCTCTTAAACTAAAACTGCTTCATAGAAATGCTAAGAAAAATATACAACCAATACATTTTACTTAAATGATGGTTATCAAATATTTAGTAAAAACACATCTGGAAGGTATGGCCAAGAAAACATAGCAAGTCCATGCCCCAAAGGAAGTTATAAAATAATAGTTTCACAAAAAACACATACAAGAGATTGACAAGGCAGTAAAAATGTGTTAAATCAACAAACACCAAAGATTAGATAAGCAAAATCAAAGTCAAGCAAATAAATAAATCAATGCTCACATTTTGTAGTTGATATATGATAGTTCAATAAATATTTATTGAAAGGATGAAGGAAGCAAGGAATGAAGAAAAGAATGAAGAGACAAAACATGCCCTGGGATCACTTATTTTTCCAGTGCCTTGGTATGCAATAATGGTTTATCAGATTCTGCTAACAGACTTTTTAAAATAATACCCTCTTAAGGAGGACAGCACAAGACGGAAGTGATTGACACTGCACCCATCTTAATCCTTTATTGATACTGCCCTTTCTCAAGGAAAGTCAGTGAATGGTACTAGCTGTCGTTGGTCTCTGACTTTCTTCATTCCAGGCACATGGTAGGATGGCCCTTCCTGCCCCCTCTGAGTTAGGCATCATTGTATGATTTGCTTTGGTCAGTGAACCACTTCCCAGTAGAGAGCTCCTTTCCATTCCCACCGTAAAGGTGATCCTCGGAGCCAGAATCAAGATATTGTGTACAAGATATTGTTGGAGGTCTGAGAGGATAAAGAAGATATTTCTTGTTTTCACCCAGCTCTGTGGAAGACAAAATTACACAACCATATTACAGGTCAGACCATGTCTTTTCGGGTACTGTTGAAGATTGAATCGTGTCCTCCAGAAAGACATGTTCAAGTCCTAACCCCTGCTCCTGTGAGTGTGAACTCATTTGCAAATGGAGTCTTCAAAGATCCTATGAGCATGAGGTCAAACTGAAACAGGGTGGGCCCTAATGCAAAATGACTGGGGTCCTGATAAGTCAAAGAAATGTGAACACAGTAGGAGAAGCCAGAGAGGGAGATGAAGGAGACAGACTGCCATAGGAGATGAAGGAGACAGACTGCCCGGTGATGGAGGCAGAGATTGATTGCCAGCAAGACACCACTGGAATGCTACAGATTTTGGAGAAAGCAGGGTCTGCTGATACCTTGATTTTGGACTTCTAGCCTCCAAAACTGAGAAGTTAATCCCTGCTGTTTAAGCCAACCAGTTTGTGTTATCTGTCATAGCAGCCTTGGCAAACTAAAGCAGTTGCCAGCCAAGGTTGGAGATACCGCATAAGCAAGAAAACACTTTCCTTGTGTAAAGCACCAAGATTTCGGGGGGTTGTTGGTTACTGAAGCATGATCTAGTCTATCCTCACTCAGACACACACTATTAAGCATGTAAAAATGATCTTCATTTCCCTTGTACACCTATTCCTTGTAAGAAACACTCCTCAGTTGCCTGAACACTGCAAATATCAAATATGCTGTCCTTAAATATTTGATACCAATTTGTGTTTATAATACTCTTTCAAAGCAGCATTTGGACAAGAGGAGAAGGAGAAAATAGAAGAGAGAAAAAGTGAAGCAAAGGAAAATGGTGACAATTCCATCTAATCAAACATTTCAGCCGATGATGAATGCGATGAATGTCCAAACTTTCCATCTCAGCAGTCGACTAGCACAGGGCATTAACGAGACTTGCCCTGGCCAACTGAAATTTATTAACTGAAAATATATAGGATCAGTGCAAGAGCTAGGTGGGGGTTACAGGGTTATTACTGGAGAATTTAAAAACTCTGGCGGTTCCTTAAAATAGAAAGTGCAAACACTATTCTTTGCATCTTACATTTCATGCTATAAATCAAGTAGGAAATTCTACCTCCAGTCCTCACCCCAGAAGAATTTAGTAATAAAATGTCTAACAGTTGAGACATTTTTACAGCATTCAGGCTGCTTTCCTGGATTTGATTCACCAGCTTTTCTTTCTTTCTTTCTTTCTTTTTTTTTTTGGCACTAGGAAAAATATTTAGTTCATGATAACTACATAAAATCCTCAACATGAAATACTTTATCCCGATGTATTTCTTACTTATTTCATTTTTGGTATTTGGATAAGTCTTTTTTAAAAGTATGAATGGATGAAGTTATTTCAGGATATTTGTTTTTCCCTTTGCTTTGCTTTATTTTGTTTGGAAATGGTTTTTTTATTCGATAAAAATAAAAAATTTTTTAAATTTTAAAAATTAAAAAAAAAAGTAAAACAGAAAGTGGGCTAAAAGAACACAAAGATATTTAGCTTTGAAGTTTCTGTTGCAAATTTCAAGGTGCAAATTTAATTTGTGGCAATTTTCTCATATTCTCACCAAAACATGTCCTAGGATTGACATTTTAGGATTAATATTCTGTAAACCTCACCTTTTTAATATTCATACCTATTTTAAAATTTATCTAGAAAGCACCAAGTAACGTCTAAACTATATTCTAGAGCCCTTACTTAGCATTACAACACTATTATAACTTTAATTACTGTTGGTATACTACACTTCCTAAATAAATTGCTCTAAGGCTTCATCCCTTTTTCACTACATGCAATGAGAGAGACCGTACAAGATAGAAAATGTTCCCACACCCCAGCTTTGCATGCAGTACTAATTGCCAAGTACATGTAAGTCTTCAAGCATTACTCATGATACAGTCCAATTTAAAATAGATATTCATAATGAACAACAAAGTAGAAAAAAATTGACAGGGTATATAATATGTATTTTATCCTTTTTGGAAAGTTGAAGCATGAGGGTGGAAATTTTCTGAGGTGCTACATGACCCAGTTTAACAGTTCAGAGCCTAAGAATTTTAAGACACTATCCCTGGACTTGAGATTTCTCTTCTATAAACTGACCTCCAAGGACCTTTTAACCTTTAAAATGCTATGCTTCTACTGAGACTGTTGAAAAAAGAAGAAAAAGCAACACAAAGCAGTTTCAATGGGGCATAGCCTTGGCTTCAACATTGGTTTTAATACTTACCAGCTGAGTGACTTTAGGAAGGTTAATCTCCGTAACCCTCAATTCCCTCCTCCAAAAAAAAATGGGAAATAAAAGTAGTACCCACCTCATAGGACTGTTAAGAATAAAATTAGTTGAATGACATACATAAAGGCTTGCTTCACGACCAGTTTTAACACACACATGGTGTGCCAGTTTGGTTGTATTATGTCCCCCAAAATGCCATGTTCTTTGATGCAATCTTGTGGGAGCAGATGAATTTAGTCTTGAGTAGATTAGAACCTTTGGACTGGGTTGTTTCCATGGAGATGTGACCCACCCAACTATAGGTGATAACTCTGACTGGGTTATTTCCATGGAGGTGTGGCCCCACCCATTCAGCATGGGTCTTAATTAAATCACTGGAGCCCTATAAGAGTTCAGACAGAAGGAGCTCAGTGCTGCAACTTAGAGAAACATTTTGAAGACAGCCATTGAAAGCTGACGCTGATATTTTGGAGAACACCATTTTGAAATGCAACCTGGGAGCAAGCAGATGCCAGCCACGTGCCTTCCAGGCTAACAGAGGTCTTCCAGACACCAATGACCTTTCTCCATTGAAGGTACCCTATTGTTGATGCCTTAGTTTGGACACTTTATGGGCTTAAGAAGAAATTTTGTAACCAAATAAACCCCTTTATAAAAGCCAATCCATTTCTGGTGTTTTGCAAAATGGCAGCATTAGCAAACCAGAACACATGGTGTAATGATTAATTTCATATGTTAACTTGGATAGATTATGGTGTCCAGTTGTTTGGTCAAGCACCAGCCTGCTTGTTACTGTGAGGGTGTTCTGTAGATGGGATTTACATCTATAATCAATTGATCATATCTACAATCAACAAAGAATACTGCCTTCAGCAACGTGAGGAGTCTCCTCATCTGATTATTCGGAGGTCTTAAAATCCAGAACTTAGATTTCAGAATTTGGAACAGGAATTCAGTATTGTCCTTTACCAAAATTTCCAACCAGAAAGTTTCCCCTGGGGAGTTCGGACTAAGGACTTCAGAATAATATATTCTGTTGAATATATATTCTGTTGTTTCTGTTTCTCTAGAGAACTGTAATACACATTGTAAGCACTCATTAACTTTAGACAATATTCTTATTATAATTATCTCTTCTCTTGAAATATATGTCTAGAATCTATCATATCTGACCAGCTACATGCAAGATCTTGTAATTAAAGAGTGTTACTTCTCTCAACCAATGACTGCCTTCATTTATTTTAATTTAATGGATCCCTCAACTCCTTCCATCTCCTCAGGCAAACCACGATATTTCTTTCCCTTCTAATTTCCTGCCTCCCCAAACTCCTCATCCCCAAACACTATATCTTCTCTATTTTCATAGGTTTTTTTTTCCTTATTGTCCCACTGAGCAATCTTAATATAAGAAACAAGCAAATAAAGGAGTCTCTATTTTATAAAACACAAGTTTTTCAGAATAAACAATGAGACAAAGTGTGGGACTGATTTCCACTAAGCCTTAAATGAAAATCAACCTCCTTACTTTATAGTAACACCTCATGTTTCTGCTTTCTCCTTTAAGCAGGCAAGAGGACAAAGGCAAATTTTAATTTATTTCTGCAAAGTTTAAATAACACATCACATGGCAGCACAGCAACAGGCACCTTGTAAATGTTAAATAGCTGAAACCTTTTCAAAGAATTCTGTTTTTATGTTTCCGGACACCAAAATACAGGAGCTCCTTGATTTTGCCAAAATAAAAAAGGAAATATCTTCCTACTAGGCATTCAAGTTGTTTGCCACTTAGAGGAGGGAGAGGCAAGAAAGCCGGGTATTTTCAAGTCTTTGTTGGTATCCCATTGCAATGTGATGCTTAGGATGGGGGACTTGGGAAGAGAAAATTTATTTCACACTTTATGTCCAACTTTCCCTACAAGATTTTGAAAAAGAACAGTATATCCTTTGGAACTGATTATCACAGGCCTGTCAGGCAGCTCACTCCAGTCCCAGCAATCAGAGAAACATGCACAAAGCTACCTTGTGCAGAACCTCCAAACCGCTCAGATTTCAGTTCAGATGCAGAAAAGACACTCACTGTTAGCATTTTCCCAAGGTCTCAGCCAAATTTTTATTTTACCTGCTCACACCCCATTTGAGATGTAAGGTTCATTTCAAGCCTTGATAAAAACTAAAAGAGATATGCAAGTTAGGGCAAAGCACCAAAAATATTGTTTTAAAATAAATAAAGTGGTAGTGTTCTTAACCCATTAAACTCAGGTGGGTAAAGGAAAAGTGCACAAATCAATGAGAACACTGTTCAGGCCAACTTAAAATCCTCATATATCCATGCCTCAATTTGCCAGGATTACCTGTGCTTATGAATACTTAATAGTCTAGTGGTATAAAGGAATCCCCAAAGTTCTTGGAGAGGATTGAGGGAAGATGGCAAAGTAGAAAACTCCAGGAATCAGTCCCTCTACCAGAACAAATACTGAACTGTCAGTAACTGTCTGAATCAACTATTTTGAAATGTCATGGTCTAGTAGAACACTGCGCCACATCCAGGGAGGAGTGGGAGGAAGAGGCTGGTAAATTGCAGTAAAAAAAACAGTGAATTTTACCTTCCATGAAGCAGCTACCATCTCTCATCCCCCACCCTCATGGTAAGCAGCATGGTAAGTCACTCAACCCCAGCCCCTAGTACAGCATGCTGGTGACAGGGTTGGATATAAAGATCTAACTCCCCAAGACCCAGGGGTGTGTGGTCCATTCACTGATCACTGCTTTTGGTCAGCTACTTCAGATCCCTGGGAACCCAGCTCTGAGGGTGGCCATTGTTCCAACCCCCCCCACTCCAGGCAAAAGTGGCAAAGAAGTCTTAAAGAGAGCACACTTCCTTAAAGCTACAGAAAAGAGTTACAGGGCTGCATTAACTAAGCATGTGCCAAATTAAGAAAATGTAGCTTCAAAACCCATGGAACAAGCTCCTGGCACCCTTGCTGTCTCCTTCTCCATCCCATCCTCAGCATGGTGTGGATTCAGTCTCCACAGGGACTCCCAGTGTGGGTCCCTGGCCTTGTTTGGGCTGGGAAAGACTGACTTAGGAAATTTCTCTCAGGCTTATCCTACCTCCTCCCCAGAATTTGCCCTCCAGGCAAAAGAAGCTTGGGATAGTAAAGCGTATAAGAAACAATTAAGTCAAACAATCTGGGGCAAAAGCTTACCTAGTTTTGGTCCTATAGTAAAGCATCCAGGATAGGAAGAAAGTCTATTTCATAAGTCATAAAGGGGCATTTGAATTCCTATAAACAGGGGAATTCCTAAGGCTACCAGCAAGCACAGCCTGCTCAAGATATTGCATTCAGTGTGGGCTGATCTTGATAGGAGGGCTAACCTCTGAAGGAAACCACCAGCCAAAGCAGAGCTAATTTTCAAAGACTGTGAAAGATGCTTTTTGCATTGGTTTAGTTGGTGTGCCAGTTTGAATGTATTATGTCACCCAGAAAAAGTCATATCCTTTGATGCAATTTTGTGGGGCAGACATTTTAGTGCTGATTGGATTGGAATCCTTTGGGTATTTCTGTGGAAATGCACCCCACCCAACTGTAGGTGATAACTCTGATGAGATAATTTCCATGGAGGCATGGCCCCACCCATTTAGGGTGGGCCTTGATCAGTGGAGCCATATAAATGAGCCAACAAGCAGAAGGAATTTAGTGCAGATGAGAGTGACATTCTGAAGAGAAGCTACAGCCAAGAGGGACACTTTGAAGAAAGCACAGGAGCTGCAGATGAGTGACAGTTTGAAGACAGCTGTTGAAAGCAGACTCTTGATCCAGAGAAGCTAAGAGAGGACAAATACCCCAAGCTCAGCTAAGAGTGACATTTTTGAGGAATGGCAGCCTAGAGAGGAACGTCCTGGGAGAAAGCCATTTTGAAACCAGAATTTGAGCAGACACCAGCCATGTGCCTTCCCAGCTAACAGAGGTTTTCTGGACACCATTGGCCATCCTCCAGTGAAGGTACCTGATTGCTTATGTGTTACCTTGGATACTTTATGGCCTTAAGACTGTAACTGTGTAACCAAATAAACCCCCTTTTATAAAAGCCAGTACATCTCTGGTGTTTTGCATTCCAGCAACATTAGCAAACTAGAACAGTTGGCTTTGTTAGCTCCTGGCTCTCAAAGAAATCTCTGTCATAACACAAGCTGGATACAAACTCAAGAAACAAGAAACAGACTGCTCAGGGACTAAATCTCAGGATTGACACTTTAAAACATTAAAATGTGCAGTATGCAACAAAAGATTACAAGACAAACAAACAAACAAACAGAACAACAGGATACAATGGCCTATCCAAAGGAGGAGGATAAAAACCCAGAAAACATCAATGAAGAAGATAAGACTGTGGACATACTGGACAAAGACTTTAAAAACATGATCCTCAATGTGTTCAAGGAGATGAAACAAAACAAAGACAAATAACTAAAGGATACCAGGAAAACAATGAATGAACAATATGAAAATCTCAATAAAGAGACAGAAATTTTTAAAAGGAACCAAACAGAACTACTGGAGTTCAAGACCACAATAACTGAAATAAAAATTCCCTAGGTTTCAATGGCAGATTGGTGCTGGCAGAAGAAATAACTAGAACACAAGACAATTGAAATGAGTCAGGCTGCAGAGAAGAAAGAAAAGAGAATTAGAAAAAGAGACCTGTGGAGCACCATCAAGTGTTTCAATGGGAGTCCCAGAAGGAGAAGAAAGAGAGAAAGAGACAGAAGAAATATTCAAAGAAATCATGGCAGAAAACTTCTCACACATGACAAAAGGAATGAAGATGCACATCCAAGAATTCCAATGAATCCCAAATGGGGTAAACTTGAAGAGAAACATGCCCAGACACATAGTATTCAAACTATCAAATTCAAAGGACAAGCAGACAGTTCTGAAAGCTGCAAGAGAAAAGCAGCAGTTATGTACAAGAGTCTTAATAAGATTAAGTTCCAATTTCTCAGCAGAAATCAAGGAGGCAAGAAGGCAGTAAAATGAAATATTTAAAGTGCTGAAAGACAGTAACACTGTCTTTCAAAAATGAGAGAGAAGTGAAGACATTCCCAAATAAACAAAATCTGTAAGAATGTGTCACCACTATATTTGCCCTATAGGCAACACTAAATGGAGTTATTCAGACTGGAAAGGAAGGACATAAGACAGTGGATCGAAGTGACAGAAAGAAATAAAGACCTCCGGTATAGGTAATTGTTCTGGTTTGCTAGAGCTGCTGTTATGCAAAATACCAGAAATGGATTGGCTTTTTTTTAAATTCAGTTTTACTGAAATATATTCACATATCATACTGTCATCCATGGTGTACAATCAACTGTTCACAGTACCATCATATAGTTGTTCATTCATCACCCCAATCTATTTTTTGAACATTTTCCTTATCCCAGAAAAAGTAAAAATAAGAATAAAAAATAAACATAAAAAAGAACACCCAAATCATCCCCCCCACCCTATTTTTCATTTAGTTTTTGTCCCCATTTTTCTACTCATCCATCCATACACTGGATAAAGGGAGTATGATCCACAAGGCTTTCACAATCACACTGTCACCCCTTGTAAGCTACACTGTTATACAATCATCTTCAAGAGTCAAGGCTACTGGGTTGCAGTTAGATAGTTTCAGGTATTTACTTCTAGCTATTTCAATACATTAAAACCTAAAAAGGGCTATTTATATGGTGCGTAAGAGTGCCCACCAGAGTGACCTCCTGACTACATTTGGAATCTCTCATGGATTGGCTTTTACAAAGGGGATATATTAGGTTACAAATTTACAGTTCTAAGGCCATAAAAGTGTCCAAACTAAGGCATCAACTAGAGGATGACTTTAACAAAGAAAGGCCAATGGTGTCTGCAATATCTCTGTCAGCTGGGAAGGCAAATGGCTGGAGTCTGCTGGTCCTTTGCTCCCAGGTTCTGGTTTCAAAATGGCTTTCTCCAAAATGTCTCTGGGCTTCTTTCTCTCTTAGTTTCTCTCTCTTAGCTCCTGTGCATCCCTGCTTGTTCTCCCAGGGTGTTTTTCTCTAAGCGCCTGGGGATCCTCTCTTAGCTTCTCTGGCTTCATCTCTTAGCTTAGCATCTCCAAACATCTTTCTGTCTGCATCTCCAAGCATCTGCGTCTGTGTCAGCCCCTGAGCTCTCTTAAGGACTCCAGTAAACCAATCAAGACCCACCTTGAATGGGCAGGGTCACACCTCCATAGAAATGATCCAATCAAAAGGTCTCACACAAAGTTCGGTGGGGTGGGCCACATCTCCATTGAAACAACCTAATCAAAAGATCCCACCCATAATAAGTCTGCACTCACAAAATCTGACTGAAAGAACATAGCTTTTGTGGGGGACATAATAGATTCAAACCAGCACAGTAACCATATGCATAACTATAAATGCCAGCTCTATTATATTGTATTTTTCTGGTATGTAATTCCACTTTTCACTTCTTAAAGGTTCAAAAATGCAAATGCATAAATTGTAACAATAAATCTATGGTTCAGGAAATACAATGTACAAAGATACAATCTGCAACAAGCACAGCAAAAAAGGGGAAGGATAGAGGGACATAGGAACAGGGTAGGTATATGCTATTGAAGTTAAATTGCTGTCAAATCAAATGTGATTGTTACAGATTTAGGATGTTAAATTTTAGCCTCTTGGCAAAGAAAACATATGAAAAACATATACAAAAAGAAATGAGAAGGGATGCAGAATGGTACAATACAAAAAATCAAATAATTATTAAGTAGACATTAATGGAAGACTTGAGGGACAAAAAGGGTATAAGACTTACAAAGACATGTAGCAAAATGGCAGAAAAAAGTCTTGCATTATCAGTATTTACTTTAAATGTAAATGGATTAAACTCTTCAGTCAAAAGGCAGAGATTGGCAGAATGGATTTAAAACCTTGATTCAACTGTATTTTGCTTACAAGAGATTCACCTTAAATTCAAAGACATGGGTAGGCTGAAAAGCAAAGGATGGAAAAATATATATGCCATGCAAATAGTAAACAAAAGAGAGTTGGGGTCGTTATACTAATATCAGATAAAACAGACTTCAAGTCAAAGTTCTTGGACATTTTTTTCCCTGAGTTCTTAAAGTATTTGGGTTCATACAAGAATAGCCTCAAGAATCTGTCATGTAGGAGGGTTTGTATCTAAAAGTTTACCTTTTCTTTTCTACATTGTCAGTTCAGATGATGTTAACTTAAAGAAAGGGTATGAGTATTAGCATAAATTAATATTGTCTAAAGAGCACTTCTCAGCTCTTTAAACACATAAATTATAACAGTCCCTTCCCATATACAAAACTCCAGATACTATAGAAGGCCAATGTCACCCCATTTCTATTTTAGCCTTCTAAATTATTCCAGTAACTTGAGATTACATGGAATTAAATATTGCTGCCGAGCACTAAGTGTCAATCCACATACTGTATTCTGAGAAAGGGTGCAGGAAGGGAATTAAAGAATCTCCATTGTTTAGGATGCTTTCAGCAGTAAATGACAAAAAAGAAAGAAAGGAAAAGGAACCTGACTCAACAATAAGGAAATGTATTATCTAATACCACAGAAAGCCCAAAGTGGGTTGGCTCCAGAGCTGGGTGATTCTGTAGCTTGGAGAATACAGCCTTCATTTTCTGACTGATAGCAAGATGGTTGCAGCAGTCCCAGGCACCACATACAGACACAGCAAAGTCAAGAGAAAAAAAATCAACCTTCCCTTCATGACTTTCTTAGAAGCAATAAACTTCACTGAAACTCCCAAACATGGGCCATGAATGAGTTACCAGCCCATTCCTTAACCAATCAAACCCTGGCAAGGAGCACAGAAATGCCACAATTGGCTTAGTAGGATGAACAGGACGTAAGGGAGTCAACCAAGAAGGCCATGTTGGGCAGACTGGATGCTAAGGTGTCAACTCTGATAACCAATATACCAAAAACATAACTGTCTTCCCAGAGCTTGCTTTCTAAAAGTGCCCTGACACAGGTATACAAAAAAGTCAAACATACAACGAAAAGGCAATAATCATGAAACAAATCTCTGGCCAAGCAGAGGGTTGGAGACATTCTGTTGGATTGGGAAGGCCACTGAGCTCAGCATAGTTAAACAGGTTGGTAGCAAATGTTGCTTTTCCCCAGCAAATGATACATATAAACTAGATAGTTTAAATAGACTTAGACACCTAGATTCCAATCATTTGCATTTAACACATTGTTCTTTGACATTTTTGTTGTCGTTTTGTTGACAATGATGATGGTGATGATGATGATGGTGATGATGATGGTGATGGTGATACCTTAACATGTTAGATGGTGAAACAACTCTGAAAAAATCCAAAATCCTTCCCTTGGCCTATGAAGTGCTACAAATCTGGCCCCATGACCTCTCGGACTTCATCTCCTATCTCTGCCCCTCCCCTCACTGCACTCCACCTCTCTGGTCTCTTTGGTGGTCCCACTACCAGAAGGCTCTTCTCCCAGGTGTTCCTGTGGTGTTCACACTCCTTTCAGGTCATTGCTCAGAAATCATCTCAATGAGACCTTCCTCGGCCACATTAGAAAACATCATGTTCCCTTCTCCAACAGGCCTGACACATATTCTGTGTGTCTGCATCTTTACCCTCTAGAATATAAGTTCCTTAAAGGCAGGGATTCCCAAGAATCATAAAAGTGCCTGAAATATAACAGATGTTCAATAAATATTTTCTGAATACCTGAATGGGGATACAGTGGAACCATAATAGGAAAAAATACACTCAAGCATTTTATAAATATACCAGGCCTAGACACAGGGAAATTGAGACTTACCCACCAAGAAGTATTAATAAAGTAGTATTGTTCATTTCTTCCTTGAAGTCAAAATATAAAGAATTATTCCACCACTAAGTATATTCACTTACACTAACTCAGCTGATAAAACCCATTTTAAAAGCAAAAAATAGTATATCAAATTCTTCTCCAAGGTAAGATAAAAGAAGTCAATCAAATAATTTTGCTAAAATTAGCATTTGATGCTCAACAATGATATAAAGTAGGGCAAACTTTTTCTCCCCTCCACTCCCCCACATTTGAAAGAGAAACTGGTTTAGAGAGGCAAAGGTGCTAGAAATGTAACAGGTACACTCCTGATACTCCTTGACAGCTCCCTAAAGATATCTTTAAATACATGTGCAGTCCAGTTTCTCAGACATCAAGCACTATGCCTTGCCCTCATGTCTGGAGAAGGAAGGAACCCAAGGCTGTTAACTTGGGTTTAATGACTCAGTATATACAGGCTTCAAGGAGAACCTATCCTAGCTCCTTAGGTTATTTTCTGATAGGACCCAGTCAGTCCCCTTGCTCTGATCATCACATGGAAATGCCAGTACCAGCCCCAAGGTCTACAAACACTCAGATTCCCCTCACCACAAAAGATGTTCTATGAATCATCTGCCCTGCCCTGAATACTTCCCAATTACAGAATGCAGAGAAAGCTATTTAGGTGCTCCCCAACACATGTGATTTCTAGGGAAACATGAAGGCGACTCATAATAAAGACTCTTAAATTAAAGGTCACCAAAGCACCTACAACCCCAGATCAAGAATAGCAGTAATTTACTTGGCCTTTTCACTGCTACCCTCCCTTCCAATCTCAGGAAATCCAAAGGTTTTAAATACCAAGACCGAGAGTACAGCTGCAGAGCTTTTACAGCTTGCAGAGAAGTATGATAGAGATTTTCAGATTAGGTTTAGTCAACAATAGCTCTTTATTCTGTTACTCCTATATGAAATTTAAGAATTTAACAAGTTCCAAGCAAATGAATATTTCATTCTCACTTCATAGTATAATAAAAAGTCCTTTTCATTGGGAGGGTTTAAATGTAACCCAAGAATCCAATTTCTGATTCTATCAAGATGCCACAACCAGGGTCCTATTGAAAGGGTTCATTCCTTAAAGTACCACAGCAACCAACTCAACAATCGTCTTCTGGCTGTGGCGGGAGAGCTCAATAGTAGACTATCAATAATACATAAAACAGACACAATTTTGGCATGGTACACTACGGAAATGGAGGGAAAATTCTTTATGCACTTACTTTAAAACTACATGAATTAAGTTTACATAGACAAAGAATTCAACCCCCAGAGCAAGAATAAAAAGCTTTCCTCAGCTATAAACTTCCCTCATCTATTTAAGTTTCTACTTAAATCCATATTTCAGACTCAAGGACATTTTATGTTATTCTAAAAGTGTTGTTGTTTTTCCTAACAATATAGTAAAAATAGTTCCTGAGATAATTCAGTTGAAAGAGTTCCATATTATACATCTCTTAAAAGCAAAAAAGACCAAGCCAGATGATAAAAATACATTTTGAATAAAGGGAAGTTTATTTCTTTTTGTAGAAGTATCTTTAGGTCTTTCCAACTCTAAAATTTATATTTATACATAAAATCTTAGATGATTAAGAAAGGAATCCATTTTTACAGGTTTAAGAGGTCAAGATAAAAGTGATTTTCCTTTTGTATATACAGTTTGAAAGCCGTGGTATTTGTTATAAGGCATGGTATTTTTTTAAAACTCCAAACAAGACTATGGTTCTCTATTCCATGGGAGAAACTCATTTTCTTGTATTTCCAGCTAAGCTTTGAGCCATTCAGCCTCCATCATGGCACTTATTAACTCTACATGAGTAAATAGAATATACATATATATGTATATATAATTGGCCCTGTCCTCTCTTGGCATGTTTAAAGAAGCTGCCCTTTAGACTCTATAATAAAGGAATCATTTATAAAAGGACACACCATAATCAGGTGCAACAATCCCACAGACTACGAACACATACTGTTCTAGTTTGCTAATGCTGCCGTTATGCAAAATACCAGAAATGGATTGGCTTTTATAAAGGGGGTTTATTTGGCTACAAAGTTACAGTCTTAAGGCCATAAAGTGTCCAAGGTAAGGCATCTACAGTAGGATACCTTCACTGGAGAAAGGCCGTTGGCATCCAGAAGACCTGTTGGCTGGGAAGGCACTTGGCTGGTGTCTGCTGATCCCAGGTCATGTTTCAAAATAGTGTTCTCCAAAATGTCAGCATCAGCTCTCAACTGCTGTCTACAAAATGTGTCTCTCAGCTGCAGCACTGAGTTCCTTCTGTTTGTCAGCTCTTTTATATGGCTCCAGTGATTTAATTCAGACCCACCCTGAATGGGTGGGGTAACACCTCCATGGAAATTATCCAATCAAATGTCTTGCCCACAGTTGACTGAGTCACATCTCCATGGAAACACTCAATCACTAGGTTCAAACCTAATGAACACTAATACGTCTGCCCCCACAAGACTGTGTTAAAGAACATGGCGTTTTGGGGAACATAATACATCCAAACCAGCACACATACCTTATTACTAGTGATGTGATATTCATGGAAGGGCAGAACAGAAGCATCGCAATTCCCTGCCATCAGCAGTGGGTACATTCTCACCCTCTACCAGAGGGAATAAGACAGAGCACACTCCTCCTGGCCACTTTCCTCACAAGCAGATAAAAGGTGAACATTAAATGAGGAAAACCAGAGAAGACTGGGAGGCACCATGGAAAAAGTCATCCTTTTCCAGCCATACTCAATATCTTAATTATGAATGTACCATGTAGTCACATCCTACTTGCCTATAAAAAATTCAATATAAGCCATATGGGCTTGACCAAAAAAGAAAAAACAAAAATAACATTTTGAATAGTGCAGTTTAGCCCTCCATTTCACTGTACATGCATACAGCCATGATGGAAAAAACTGCCCTTTCATCTAGGCTCAGTTCCACATGCCTCCCATAATGTGAATATCTCACCAAGCCAAGTATGACTTCAGAAGTTAAAGATACATATCTTTCATACAACATTGTCGCAAATGAAAACTAACTACTCTATCTGAGGCTCCAACAAGCAAACAGCATCCTGTGCTATTCTTCAAATATACTGGGTGTGTGCTGCCTCGGGGCCTTTCCATGAGCTACTCCCTCTGACTGTTTTTTCCCAAAATATCTATATGGTCTTTGTGCTGATTTGGATGTATTATGTCCCCCCAAACTCCATGTTCTTTGATGCAGTCTTGTGGGGTCAGATGTATTAGTGTTGATTAAGTTGTTTCCATGGAGATGTGACTAAATCAACTATGGGTGAGACCTTTGATTGGATAATTTCCATGGAGGTGTTACCCCACCCACTCAGGGTGGGTCTTAATTGAATCACTGGCGTCCTATAAAAGTGTTCACAGACAGAAGGAGATGCTGCAGCCAAGAGTGACACTTTGAAGGATGCACAGGAGCTGAGAGTGGAGCTGGAACACAACCTGGGATCAGCAGATGCCAGCCATGTGCCTTCCCAGCTAACAGAAGTTTTCCAGATGCCATTGGCCTTCCTTCAGTGAAGGTATACTTGTGTTCATGCCCTCATTTGGACATTTTCATGGCCTTCAGACTGTAACTTTGTAACAAAATAAACCCCCTTTATAAAAGCCAGTCCATTTCTGGTATTTTGCATAACGGCAGCATTAGCAAACCGGAACAATCTACATAGCTCATTTCCTCACTTGCTTTATGTCTTTACCTAACAAGATATTTTCAGTGAGGATCTCTTTAGCCCCCAATCTAAACTTTCATCAACCCTCCAACATTTAATTTCTTCCTTCTCTGTTTTATTTTGCTCCATAGCACTTAACAATAACATACTATACAGCTTGCTTATTTCTCCTACTTATTTGTCATCTTTCCCTACTAGAATGTAAACTCTATGAAGGCAGAGATTTGTGATTCTTTTTTTTTCACTACTTTATCCCCAGCACCAGAAAAACCCATGTTAAGTATCTCTTCATAAAACAGCAATCTAATCTCAAAGGCTGAAAGAAAAATTGACATGCTAATCTTCCTTAAAGATGGCACACAGTTCTCATTCACAACATGGGACCTCTCAAGAAAATTTCAGGAGTACTTTAAAACAAAACTTTTTATTTTGAAATGTTTTAAATTTAAGAAGAGTTGCAAAAAGCATTCCTATATGCTGTTTGCCCAGTTTCCTCTAATGTTAGCATCTTATATAACCATGGCGCATTTATCAAAACTAACAAGTTAACATTAGTACAATATTCTTAATTCAACTACAGAGTTTATTCACATTTCATCAATTTTTCCACTAATACCCACAATGGATTTAATTATCATGACATCTTAGTCTCCTCCGATCTGTGCCCGTTGCTCAGTCTTCACTTGTTTTTTATAATCTTGACACTTTTGAAGAGTACATAGTCAGATTTTGCAGAATGTCCCTCAATTTGAGTTTCTCTCAAGTTGTCTCAAAACTAAAACTGGGGCTATGGACTTTGTGGAAGAATAACACTAAGGTGAAGTGCCTTCTCATTGCATCTTTTTGGGGGTACATGATGCCCGTGTGAGTTATTACTGGTGTGGCTGACCTTGAACACTTGGTAAAAAGGTGTTGTCTGCCAAGTTTCTCCACTGTAAAGTTACTGTTTCTCCCCTTCCTTACTCTATTTGTTAGAAGTGAGTCACCACGTCAGCCCACACTCAGGAGTACTTTTAAGTAAACAGATGTTTGCTTTATATGCTGACTTTCGAAACTAAATCCTGCCAAAATGCACCTCCACTTTTACTCAGTTACCAAAAGAAGAGGTGGCATGTTTTGAACTTGCTAAACACAGGATCAATAGTCAGCCAAATAATAAAATTATTCCTGTGCCCCCAACCAACATAGAACTTTTTCCTGTGCGAGTGAGATCATACAAATGAAGAAAGTAGAGCACTTAAGGGTTAAAATATTTTCCCAGTATGACAGGACAAATCAGCAAGTGAGCTGAATCCAAGCATAATCCCCGTTCGGTACCCATGGCAGTGGCAATGATCCAAACAATCTCTTTACTGTCGCAACTGAGTAGTAGGCTTTGTTATATTAATTGTGTTTAATCAATAGCATTTATTTGACAGTAGTGAAGACAGAATATAACATGTGTGGTCAAGAAAGTTCATTGTTCTTTGAGTTCTTCCCAAATGACCAAATCCTCAATTTGTAGATAAGTACGTGGCCACCCAGAACAAGGACCATATCCAAGCCACCCTTGGAGCTAGGTGTGGTCATTCGATTAAGTTCCAGACAATAAAATGCACTTCTGTTTAAACAGAAGTTCTAAATTCAGCACATAAGTCTACCCACTGCTCCCCATGACCTTAGAGTCCACTGAGGAAGGGAGCCCATATTTATAGGTAATATTTACCCTAATTTTCAGATAAAAAACCAAGGTTCACAGAGGTTAAGCAACTTGCTGAATTTCTAACTAGCTAAGTGGAGAAGACATAAGCAAAGCCAAGTCCGGTGGAAATTTGTAGGTTGACCAATAAAGTACAAGTTTCCCAGATAGATTTGAATTTCAGATAAAGGAACATATTTATACTAAAAAAAAAAATTGCTATTTACATGAAATTCAAATTTAACTGGGTGTCTTGTATTTTCATTTGCTAAATCTTTGTAACCCTAGTTGGATTCCAAAGCTGAGGTGTGTTTATGCCATATGGTGACCCACAGGGTAACATCACACACCATGGCAAAGCAGATTCTCTTACATATCATGTTCACTCAGGAACTATTTGATGGGTTCATCTGAACAAAGCAGGACATGTATATAGATAACAGGGAACAAAAAACAACTAGACAACAAAACGGAGAAAACTGCATTCACCAGAATTCTAGGGAAGCGGGGCAGCTGCCCCACCCCGGAGAATTCTAAAACACTGGACAACACGGAGTTACCCAAACCTACAGAAGGAGGATGTTCAGGACTTTGTGGAGAACAGAATGCCTTTTGCTCTACAGTTAACATTTCTCTTCTGTCTTTCCTGACAAAACCTATGTTGTGTGCTGATGCTTCTAAGGTAAGCCAATTCCTTATGGTGAATGTAAAGAAGCACTGGGTCTAGCTTTAATATGAGAGGCTGCAAGGCTAACCATGAGGAGTTGTGGTCAGGGTTTGACACCTATTAATATAGACCAGAAGGGAAAAAGCATTTCATTGTTATCATGGATAACAACTTATGTCTTGAAAGCAAAATATTGTTTCATCCTTTTTGTGCTTTCTGACAGTCACCTCTTCATCGCTCTGCAGAATTTTAAGAAAAAGAAAGCCCAAATAATCCAAAAGTCTTCTATGGACCAAAAACTGCAGTGCCTCACCACAGCACACAGCTAGAAAGGCTGCTTTACAACAAACAAAAAAATAATATATGATTTCTTTTCCTATATTTGGTACACAACAGAAACCTCATCCCTGAATTGACAGTTATTCAGGCTGTCCCTTCTGTTAACTTTTGCTAAACAGCCACATTTTTCCTAAATGCTAAAGGCCAGAACACTCTATGGTCAATTATCTCCCAGTATCCCACATGATGCCACACGATTGAACACTGGGTTTCAATATATCCCCTCTGCCACTCATCACCCCCAGATATATGCATGCCATTTTAACTCACAAAAAGTGATTGCTAAAGTACAAAAACAACAAACAGTAATTGCTTTGGTGGCTGTTTTTCAAACCTACCCAATTCAGAAAAAGTCAAAGCCAAAAAATCATCACTCATAGATTCCTGTGTCATCACAGCTAATAATTATTGGTGTGTACTATGTTTCAGACATTTTTTAATGCTTTGCTTTTATTAATTCATCTATTCTTTAAAACAACTCTATGAGATAAGTGCTATCATCATGACCCCTTTACATATAAGGAAACTGGCATTTTGGAGAGGTTAAATAACTTTCCCCAGCTCTCTCAGCTACTAATGGTGCAGCTGAGATTCCAACCTGGTCAGCCAGGCTCCACAACTGTAGCCTTTATCCATCTTCCATACAGAATACATGCACGGATGCTCCCATGAGTCTGGTGCTACTTCTCCAAGAGAAGTCATAGAAAGCCCAGGCATAGAAGCTTTGTAGAAGATCTGACATTAAGTTCTAGAAGACCAATCTGGTAATGAAACTGGGTGCCACATTGACAGGTGATTTGCCTACTGGTCCCTCTACCCAAACGGTTCTGAGCTTGAGTCTACATTTTAGTTCTTGTGGATCAGTGCATCATCCATTGACCATGTATTATTTTTTTTGTTTGACGTTTATCTCCTATCTATCAAAATCACTGCAATCAAACTCACCCAGGTTAGCACCATTTCAATGCTCAAGATGGCAAAAGCCACTTAATGATATTAAGGTCCATTCCCAGCCAACCCCCTTATCTGCAGCTCTCCATTCATCCCTGGCCCTGATACTTGCAGGTGGCTCGAAAAAGCTTGCATTACAAAGACAACTTCATCAGGCTGTTTGGCCAATCTGTTTTGGAAGTGCCAATACATAAGCCACCTTTTTATAGCTTTTCCCTACGATAAAACGGAAATGAGATCCTAAATAACACAGACCCACCCAGGGCCACAAATCCATTCTTTTTTGAACTCACTTCCTGAAAGCCAGATACACAATCTGCCTTGCTGTTTTCTATCTCATTACTCAGTTTTAGATTTTCCTTTCAGAAGGAAAAAAAACAAAAAATGAAAAACAAAATAAAGGCATCCTACTGAGTTTCCATGGTGATTTTTTGCTTTCCTCTTCAGAATATTTTTTATATGTTGGAATAAAATGTGTCATACCTTTTGGACATATTTGAAAACTCATAGAATAAACTTGGTAACCCTCCAACAGTCATCCACAAAATGACATTTTTTTAAAAAATACTGTCATAATTGGTATTCAAGGAGATCTGTGACAATCATTTCTGGCATCAGAAAAAATTCTAAATTATCAATTTAATCCATATAAGGTCCTCAGATAACAAATACTCTCCATCCAAAATGGCTGTACATAAGAGTAGACTTACTTGTTAACATTAATTTCTTAGCAAAGAAGCCTAAACTGAAACACAGTGGAAACAGAAACAGATGTTCAATCCACATACGTGCAGATAAGAACTCTTCACTTGCCTGCTTATCATTAACAGATGAAGGAAATGCATTCATTAAGGAAACAGAAACTTGCCCAAGTGGAACACAGCCAGGTCACCACTGGTTTAAATTATGAGTGAATTTTCACAATTTCAAAAAACAAAGAGAAGTTAAACACATTGAAAAATCAAATATACAATTTGAAAATACCATAACAGGTAGAGCTACTCCAATTTACTCACCTAAAGACAATGCATTCCCTCTCCCCTCAGTTCTAGTAGTTCACTTACATTCACAAATGAATTTTTTCATTCCTTCTTAAATTGCTATATTTCTTATTCTTTTTTCCTAAAGTCCTGTCACATCCCTAAGTTTCTAAAGATGAGGAGAAACCCTAGTTTTGATCGACCTCAAGTTTTTCCTGGTTGTATTTAAGGAAGAATCAAGTTAGGATGGATTTTGAGGACAGTGCTGTACTTACAGAATGTCAGGAAAAGAACATCAAACTCAACACCTCTAAACCCCAGTGAGCATTTTCTCCCTTGCAAATCTAAAACACAAAACCAAATTCCACCTTCTCCTTATGTTTTATCACAAGCCTCGTAAATGCCATTAGCATGTGCCGGTCAACCAAGCTAGAAATGTTGCATCACTATCTCCTTAGCCCACACTTCCACTTATTTAAAATTTGACTGCTGAGGATTCCATGATGAGCAAGAAAGCAGAACCTAACATGAAGGACCCCTCACTACTTACATACTCAACTCCCACTCTGCAGTCTGGCTTCTACCTCACCACTCCACTGGAATGGCTCCAGCCAAGAGCTCCAACAATCTACTGTAGCCAAATCCAGCAGTCACTTTTCAATTCATTTGCCTTCTTGGCAGCATTTGACAATTGTGTGCAGTCCTTTCTTCTTGAAAACTTCTCTTAGCTTCTGAGACTCCAACCTCTTAATTTTCCACCTGTATCTCTGATGGCTGATAAGCAAGTTAGTAGTTTGACATAGTGGAAGAGATAGACTTACAACTGATTATTTAAAATACAAGACAGAAGACAGTAAGTGCTATGGTAAAAAATATGAACACAGTACTATGAGAAAAAACAGTGGGAAGAATCATACGTTCTATCTTTGTGAGACATGAAAGACTTCACCAAAAAGACTTTTCTAAGTATTAAGCGAGTGTTGAAAGCTGGGTAAAGGATTGCTAGAGGAGAGCACACATTTCAGGCAAAAAGAACCAAATACACAACAACAGCAAGGTACAGGTAACCAAGGTGTATCAAGTTTACACCCAAATGTCTTTGGCAGCTTTCTTCTCCCTTTCCAACTGACAGTCATTCCCCTAACTCAGTCCTTCTCCATCAATCAACTGAACTACCACAAAACTCTTCCTCCTACCTCCAGTTCCCCTTCCCTTCTGCTGCCCAAAGTAGACTGACCACCCCATCCCCTCTACTCTAAATAAATAATAAATACAGAAATAAAACCTCTGATGGCTCTCCTCTGCCCAGGAATATTATTGTCCACATTCATACCAATGCACCTAATCTAGCTTCCCAGACCCTAACCCCACTCTACCTACAGACCTACTCTTCATGCTCCCATCACACTGGACTATTCACTATTGCCCAGTTCCACCTCCCACTTTCATGCGTCTACGTTTTTACTCATTGTATTAGTTACCAATTCCACAATAAAACTGTGTAACAAACCACTACAAACCACAATGGCAAACAACAAGTGTTCGTTGCTCACATATCTGGGGTCAGCAACTAGGCACCTCTGCTGATCCTGGGGAGACAAACTCATTTCCATGGCAGTGCTTCTCAACAGGGGGTGATTTTGCTTCCCACAGGACATTTGACAATGTCTGGAGACATTTTTGGTTGTCACCAGTCTCCCAGCTGGTGGGGGAGGGGAGGGGTGCAACTGGCATCTAGTAGGTAGAGGTCAGGGATGCTACTAAACATCCTGCAATGGACAGCGCCCCCACCCCCACAACAAAGAATTATCCACAGCCCCAAATGTCAATAGTGCTGCTGTTGAGAAACCCCGTTCCAAGTGTTGACCTACTGTTAGCAAATCAAGGTTGGCCTCATCTGGGACAAATGGGGCAACTTGACTCTGTCCATGGTCTCTCATTCTCCGGCAGGCTAGCCTGGGAATCTTGGCATAGTGATGGCAGAGGAGTAAGTAAAAGCAGAATTATGCAAGACATTTTACGGCCTAGGCTTGGGGCTGTCACATCATCACCACCACTGTGACATTAAATTGGCCAGGGAAAGTCACAAGGCCAACCCAGATCCAAGAGGTAGGGAAACAGACTCCACCTCTTTGGTGCAGTCACTTGGCAAAGAGTGTGGATACAGGGCAGGATAGAGAATTGGTGCAATCAACCATAATAATTCTGTTTCCTCTGCAAGGAAAAGCCATACCCGCCAGATGCATTTGGAATTATAAAACTGTTTCCTTCTCTCTGTCCCCTCTTGTTTACATTTCTCTTTCAGTATATAAAATATTATATTTTGTATTATCTACACTCAGGGCTGATAAACAGCCAGTATGTACTGAATCAACTGTCTGTGGCTGGTGCCCGCAGGATTAAGTCTGTTCTGAGGAGTTGATGCCTGTGCTGTACAGTTATTAAAATTTCATCACCTTTTCCTCCACCTGTGTGCCTGCTTGTCTCCTCCACTGGGATGGAGGGTCACCCACTTGAAACAAGAATGTCTTCTTCTTCTTTGAGCATTCAGTGTCTGGCACAGAACATGGCACCCTCATAGGTGTTCAAAAACTATTTATTTAATAAATGGAATAAATGAATTCACTCAGGGAAAGGACAGTGACTTTGATGTGAGCTTAACCCTGGGACAGCTGTGATTCAATGCAGAAATTAGGAAGGGCCTCCTAAGGATTTCCTAGGAAACTGCTGGCAAATTTGCTCAGGTACCGGAGAATCTGGAATTTCATACTGCTTTTTGTGGTCCACCATGAAATACTGATATTCTATCTCATCCTGTGATCTAAGACTGATGTTATTGGCAGGAAATAAAACCATATTCCTTGGATATACATCCCTTCACACACAGCAAAAATAATGCTCAAAATAAATTTTAAATCTTATACCACCACCACCACCACCCTATATTGTTCATATGCAACAAATTCACGTTTTGTCATCTCCTGGGTTTTCTACCCTGAAGGCACATTGGAATCATTTGGGGGGAACTTTTATAAAATAACAGTGCTCAGGCTCTGATCTAGATCATTTTAAATGAAAAGCTCCCAAGGGATTTCAATATGCAGCCAGGGTTGAAAACTGCTGAACTAGAGCTCTCCAGTAGCAGAAAGGCAGTAGCTGTCACTGAAGTATAAACAAGTGCATCTTACCAGTGATTACCTATAACAGGTGGGATTCGGGGATGGCAGCTCTTTTATTCCTATACTGTTTGTTGTTGCTGTTGCTTCCAATTTTATAAATTGTAAAACTAGATCAATCTTGGAAAATATATCTAGAGAAACCGTCTTAAAACTTACCATTTGTCCAAATAGACTGATTTGGACAAATGATTATGTATCACAAGATCTAACCTTGAATCCCTTTTATATGAAACTTGATAAATTAGTAAAAGGAATCAAATGTTGCAGATATGGAGGCATGTGGCATCTGAGACTGAGTTATAATAGGATTGTGGCTTCCTCTTTGCTTCTTTCTGGAATCACTCAGGGGGAAGCCAACTGACATGTTATAATGACACACAGCAGCCCTATGCATAGGTCTAGATGGCAAGGAACTGAGACTCTTGCCAACATCCAGCAAAGAACTTGGTACAAACACATGAATGAGCCATCTTTAAAGTGGCTCCTCCAGCATGAGTTGAGTCTTCAAATGACTACCAGTCCAGCCAACATCCTATTTGCATCCTCAAGAAAGACCCTGAGCCAGAACCAACCCAAATTTCTGACTCGTAGAAACTGAGATGACAAATGTTTTTGTTTTAAACTGCTATGTATTGGGGTAATTTGTTACACAGCAATAGCTAACTAACACATCATCACAAAACTTTTAACAATTTTCTTGGCAAATTTCTAGAAGTGTTCCTTCTGCTACTTTATATACCCCCAAACCCTTCCCTTGTATGCCTCAGGAAACTTTTTTATCAATTAGCCCTCTCACTGTTACATAATCAGCATCTCCCTCTCTACTACTTTCTCAAAGCGTTCTACTATGGCCAAGTCTCTCACCGCCTTAAATACAGAACAGGACAAATCCTACTGTGACGTTATGTTCCCACCTCCCAACTCTTTACCATTATCTCCCCTTCTTCACTCTCAAGCACCTTAAAATAATCTACACTCCCTCTCTCAGCTTTTGCACCTCCCTCACAGTCTTAAACCACTACAATCACTCAAATAACTCAAAGCACTTCACACTGTCTGTCAGTGCCAAAGGACCTTACTTCTTGAACCCTCTTGAATACCTTACAGGCTCTTCAAATAACACACCCAACCCTGAACTCAGGCTCTTTATCCTCACGTCATTCCCTTTCCTATGTTCCCTATCTATCTCAGGAAATCATACCCAACTGAGTCAACCAAGCCAGAAATTTGGGAGCCATCCTCTACGCCTCCATTTCTGTCACCTCCCACATCCAATCAGTCACTAAGTCTCAACAATTTTACATCCTTAACATCCCACACATTCATTCCCACCACTGCTGTCATCATCACCTCTTATCTATATTACTGCAATAACCCTTGGGCCTTTCTGCTTCTGTCTTGGCCACCATAATCATTCCCTACACTGACACCAAGGCCACCTTTACAAAATAGAATATAATCATGTCCCTTCCCTGCTTTTCAGCTATTTCCCATTGCTTATGGATAAAATCCAAACTCCATTTAAAAAATACTATTGGCAGGTAACACTTACTGAGCACTTGGCTGTAATGTCAAGCACTTTTGTAGGGGCTTTACACATATTAACCTATTTAATCCTTAACACAACTCAAAAGGAAGGTGCTGAAAATACCCTCACAATTTACAGATGATGAAACTAAGGCACAGAGAGGCTAAGGAACTTGCCCATGGTCACAGAGTTAGCTAATGGCAGGGCCAAGTTTGGAACTTTTCAGAGCCTGGCCCTTTTTCATCCCAGCATCACATCCTAAGGCCTGGCATACAATGCCCTCACTGATAGAACCCAGCATCTTCTCTCCCAGAAGCCTCCTAAAGATGCTATGCTCTAGCTCAGCTGCTTACCAAAGACACCTTTCTCGCACAAACTTCTGTGCTTCTGCTCAAGCCACTCTCACAGTCTTGAAGTCCCTTCTCCAGTCCTTGCTCTCACCTCTCCTACTCCTTACTTTCCCCATCCAACTGACATTCCTGACTCATTTTTCAAGATTTGACCCAATGCCTATCTCTCCGATGATGCTGATCCTACCAAAGGAGAAATGTTTCCTCCTTCCATCCTTTGCAACCCCACAGAAACCTGCTAGGACTTATTTCCTAACACTCTTACTGCAAGCAGAATATATTTCTCTGCCCCATTGACTTTGGACTTGGCCACATCACTTGCTTTGGCAGCAGAATGTGAGTAGATGTGACGCAAGTGGAGACTTTAAATGCCATTGCATGGTTTGGCTGGGCTCTGGCGCATCTGACATTCATTTGCCACAAAGAGAACAGGCCCCAGGTAGCCCCTGGTTCAAGAAGAACAAAGAGACACACAAGGCAGACCTAAACCCAGTCTGCAGCCTTGAGCTAAATGTAGCCAACCCAGAGAGCGAAGCAGAACCACCCAACTGATCCTTGGACCTGTGAGCAGAAACAAAAATGCCTACTGCTATCTGCCACAGAGTTTTGAGGTGGTTTCTTACATTGCATTATTGTATCAATAGCTGAGTAATGCAGACCTGGAAGTCTTAGCTAAATGTGTTTGTTTACATGTCTTGAAGGCTTAGAATGGTGCGTAGAACATTAAGAGTTTTTAACAGATATTTTAAATTGAGATATAATTCACATGTCATACAATTCTCCCTTTTAAAGTATATAATGCAGTTTTTTAGTAAATTCACTAAGTCGTGCAAAACTCACCACTGTCTAATTCCAGCACATTTTTATCACCCCAAAAAGAAATCCTGTACCCATTAGCAGTCTCTTAACAGATTTTTGTAAATAAATAACTTAATGAATGAAGATGTAAGAAAATTCTTAGAACTCTTATTTCAAACTGGTGTGATGATAAAAACATTTTGGAAAAAAAATAAATTTTGTTTTGCAGAAATGTGTCTCCACTAGAGTACCTTATGGTCAATTATTTAAAAAATAAGTTATGCCCACATTTCCCATATATTTTAAATATAACTATTTAATTTTCTTGTTAATTGCTATTGCCAGGCAAAGGCCATTTGGGGATTTAATTTTCAGTCTGCAGATCACAGAGAGATACTACATTAAAAACCACGAAGCATTCAGCAGGAAAAAAAGTCTCATATAGTTCAAAGTTATCAGTAACTGAGGAAAATGTGACATAGAATCTGGTTTTGCACTTAAAAAAAAATGTCTTGGCCAAATGCCAATTTATAAAAAAAAAGAAAAAGAAAAAAAAACTCAAAAGGTCCAAGAATAAGGACCAGAGCTTCAAAACTTGGAAAATCCACCTTAAAATACAAAATGTCAAAATCCCAAAGAATGGTAGAAACGAAAATCTATTCCCTTTGGAGAATTTGACACCATACCTAAATACTGTTACTCATTTTCTTTAGATAACAAAGAAAAGTATTAAAAAAAAAAAAAAAAAAAAAAAAAAACTAGAATGACAAGTCTCATTTCATTCTATTACGGGAAAAAAAGAAGAAATGTCTTATTTCTGACAGTAATTCCATAAAAGAGATGCCTTTGGAAAAACATTTATCGAAGACTCGAATGTTGCATAATAGGATAAATAAGATATTCTTGTCAAGGGCAAAGTGTTGGAATCTCAAAAAAACATTTTCAACGTATTAAAAAAGGCAGCCTCAACTTTATTTTGCCATGCCACGTGAAATTATTTGCCCAATCTAAAAAAAATCTGGAAAACCATCATTCCAACCACTACTATCCCCTCCAAAGAAAAAAGAAAAAACCCTGACCAAGGAACTAAGAAAGCCAACCAACAAAGTAACCAGTGCGTTTTCATGCATTCTGACTCCACATAAGCTGTCCAACCAGTTTTTATTTTTATCCTCCTCTTTCCCGTACTTGCTCTGTGTAGGAACCAGCTGTGCCGTGCCAGTCTGGGTCACTCAACACAGAGGATCAGTGGGCGACAGCCGCCATGTCCACTTTTAGAAGGGCCCCACCTGCCTGGGGAATACCCACCCAGCACTGCACCTTCTCCAGACCCGGGTATCCAGCAAACAGCGACTGCCTTGCTTTGGCTATTTCTAGGCTTCAGGCTCCAAAAACTACATCCTAACCTGAAGAATATGAAATTAAATGGGGAAAACAAATCAGATACTGGTACTGGATATTTTCGTTTCGAACCTTTTTTAAAGCTGCTCTTTAATAACTCAGTATAAAGATCCACATGCACTGAGAAGAAAGGAGGTTCTTAAAATCAACACTTAAGGTCAATCTGATTCATACAACAGCATTTTTATCCTTAGAAGAACTAAGTAGATGCTGGGTTGAGCACTGACATTTAATGAGTACTTATAAAGATGATACTTGTTTCGTCTTATAAAAACAGGCATAAAACAATATATTATTGCCTTTTTAAAACAACTCCCAGATTGCAATCTTATACTCACCTCCAAGGAGTAGCCACGCTTCTGAGTTTTATATTTTAATGACTATTTCCTTGCTTTTCTCTGTAGTTTTATCACTCATATAAGCATCCCTAAAGAAAATCACCTTTTAATTAAAGTGTTGGTAACTTTTCTTAGTGGCCTTCTCAACATCCACTTTCCCTCTTCTTCTATTGAAGATACCCACATTTTCCTATAGGGAACTCAACTCACTGCTTCTCTGTTGAGTAGCAGCCAGGATGCTGGGAAGCCAGGAAGCCAGGATGTTAGATAGGGTGGACCCTGATTGGCTTAAGCTAAGCAACTCCTCTATTCCCCTTGCCATAAGGCGTGAGTTAGGGATGTGTCCTCTTTCTCTGCTCAGAGAGTGTAAAGAGTTTGTGAGGACTGGAACACCTCTTGTCAAGGGAAAAGCCTGCACCTTCTGGGATGGGGTAGGGCAGGTGTGGAGGTACTGTGTAAACCCTGAGCATAAAGCCACACAATGCATAGCACAATGGAAGGTCTGAGAGCATTCAGGTCCTCACTGAGCTGCTGAGCCAGCCTCGTCTGAAGTAGGGATCTATCTCCCGACTGTCAGTGAGCCAATAAACTACTTTTTATCTCAAGCCACTTTGGGTTGGATTTCTGTTGCTTGCAACTATAAGAGTCCTAACTGATAAAACACACAAACTGGAGGCGGGGCAAGATGGCAGACTGGTGAGCTGTATGTTTTAGTTACTCCTCCAGGAAAGTAGGTAGAAAGCCAGGAACTGCGTGGACTGGACACCACAGAGCAATCTGACTTTGAGCATACTTCATACAACACTCATGAAAACGTGGAACTGCTGAGATCAGCGAAATCTGTAAGATTTTGCGGCCAGGGGACCCGCGCCCCTCCCTGCCAGGCTCAGTCCCGTGGGAGGAGGGGCTGTCAGCTCCGGGAAGGAAAAAGGAGAACTGCAGTGGCAGCCCTTATCGGAAACTCATTCTGCTGATCCAAACTCCAACCATAGATAGACGGAGACCAGACACCAGAGAATCTGAGAGCAGCCAGCCCAGCAGAGAGGAGACAGGCATAGAAAAAAAACAACACGAAAAACTCCAAAATAAAAGCGGAAGATTTTTGGAGTTCTGGTGAACATAGAAGGGGAAGGGCAGAGCTCAGGCCCGAGCTCAGGCCCTGAGGCGCATATGCAAATCCCGAAGAAAAGCTGATCTCCCTGCCCTGTGGACCTTTCCTTAATGGCCCTGGTTGCTTTGTCTCTTAGCATTTCAATAATCCATTAGATCTCCGAGGAGGGCACTTTTTTTTTTTTTTTTTTTTAATCCTTTTTTCTTTTTCTAAAACAATTACTCTAAGAAGCCCAATACAGAAAGCTTCAAAGACCTGCAATTTGGGCAGGTCAAGTCAAGAGCAGAACTAGGAGAGCTCTGAGACAAAACGCAATAATCCAGTGGCTGAGAAAATTCACTAAACACCACAACTTCCCAAGAAAAGGGGGGTGTCCGCTCACAGCCATCATCCTGGTGGACAGGAAACACTCCTGCCCATCGCCAGCCCCATAGCCCAGAACTGCCCCAGACAACCCAGTGTGACGGAAGTGCTTCAAATAACAGGCACACACCACAAAACTGGGCGTGGACATTAGCCTTCCCTGCAACCTCAGCTGATTGTCCCAGAGTTGGGAAGGTGGAGCAGTGTGAATTAACAAAGCCCCATTCAGCCATCATTTCAGCAGACTGGGAGCCTCCCTACACAGCCCAGCAGCCAAGAACTGCCCTGGGGGGACGGCACTCACCTGTGACATAGCACAGTCATCCCTCAACAGAGGACCAGGGGGTGCACGGCCTGGAAGAGGGGCCCACTTGCAAGTCTCAGGAGCCATACGCCAAAACCAAGGACTTGTGGGTCAGTGGCAGAGACAAACTGTGGCAGGACTGAACTGAAGGATTAGACTATTGCAGCAGCCTTAAAACTCTAGGATCACCAGGGAGATTTGATTGTTAGAGCCACCCCCCCTCCCTGACTGCCCAGAAACACGCCCCATATACAGGGCAGGCAACACCAACTACACACGCAAGCTTGGTACACCAATTGGAGCCCACAAGACTCACTCCCCCACTCACCAAAAAGGCTAAGCAGGGGAGAACTGGCTTGTGGAGAACAGGTGGCTCGTGGACGCCACCTGCTGGTTAGTTAGAGAAAGTGTACTCCACGAAGCTGTAGATCTGATAAATTAGAGATAAGGACTTCAATTGGTCTGCAGATCCTAAAAGAACACTATCAAGTTCAGCAAATGCCACGAGGCCAAAAACAACAGAAAATTATAAAGCATATGAAAAAACCAGACGATATGGATAACCCAAGCACAAGCACCCAAATCAAAAGGTCAGAAGAGACACAGCACCTAGAGCAGCTACTCAAAGAACTAAAGATGAACAATGAGACCATAGTATGGGATACAAAGGAAATCAAGAAGACCCTAGAAGAGCATAAAGAAGACATTGCAAGACTAAATAAAAAAATGGATGATCTTATGGAAATTAAAGAAACTGTTGACCAAATTAAAAAGATTCTGGACACTCATAGTACAAGACTAGAGGAAGCTGAACAACGAATCAGTGACCTGGAAGATGACAGAATGGAAAATGAAAGCATAAAAGAAAGAATGGGAAAAAAAATTGAAAAAATTGAAATGGACCTCAGGGATATGATAGATAATATGAAACGTCCAAATATAAGACTCATTGGTGTCCCAGAAGGGAAAGAAAAGGGTAAAGAAAGATCTAGGAAGAGTATTCAAAGAAATTGTTGGGGAAAACTTCCCAAATCTGCTAAACAACATAAATACACAAATCATAAATGCTCAGCGAACTCCAAATAGAATAAATCCAAATAAACCCACTCCGAGACATATACTGATCACACTGTCAAACACAGAAGAGAAGGAGCAAGTTCTGAAAGCAGCAAGAGAAAAGCAATTCACCACATACAAAGGAAACAGCATAAGACTAAGTAGTGACTACTCAGCAGCCACCATGGAGGCAAGAAGGCAGTGGCACGATATATTTAAAATTCTGAGTGAGAAAAATTTCCAGCCAAGAATACTTTATCCAGCAAAGCTCTCCTTCAAATTTGAGGGAGAGCTTAAATTTTTCACAGACAAACAAATGCTGAGAGAATTTGCTAACAAGAGACCTGCCCTAATGGAGATACTAAAGGGAGCCCTACAGACAGAGAAACAAAGACAGGACAGAGAGACTTGGAGAAAGGTTCAGTACTAAAGAGATTCGGTATGGGTACAATAAAGTATATTAATAGACAGAGGGGAAAAATATGACAAACATAAACCAAAGGATAAGATGGCCGATTCAAGAAATGCCTTCACGGTTATAACGTTGAATGTAAATGGATTAAACTCCCTAATTAAAAGATATAGATTCGCAGAATGGATCAAAAAAAATGAACCATCAATATGTTGCATACAAGAGATTCATCTTAGACACAGGGACACAAAGAAACTGAAAGTGAAAGGATGGAAAAAAATATTTCATGCAAGCTACAGCCAAAAGAAAGCAGGTGTAGCAATATTAATCTCAGATAAAATAGACTTCAAATGCAGGGATGTTTTGAGAGACAAAGAAGGCCACTACATACTAATCAAAGGGGCAATTCAACAAGAAGAAATAACAATCGTAAATGTCTATGCACCCAGTCAAGGTGCCACAAAATACATGAGAGAAACACTGGCAAAACTAAAGGAAGCAATTGATGTTTCCACAATAATTGTGGGAGACTTCAACACAGCACTCTCTCCTATAGATAGATCAACCAGACAGAAGACCAATAAGGAAATTGAAAACCTAAACAATCTGATAAATGAATTAGATTTAACAGACATATACAGGACATTACATCCCAAATCACCAGGATACACATACTTTTCTAGTGCTCATGGAACTTTCTCCAGAATAGATCATATGCTGGGACATAAAACAAGCCTCAATAAATTTAAAAAGATTGAAATTATTCAAAGCACATTCTCTGACCACAATGGAATACAATTAGAAGTCAATAACCATCAGAGACTTAGAAAATTCACAAATACCTGGAGGTTAAACAACACACTCCTAAACAATCAGTGGGTTAAAGAAGAAATAGCAAGAGAAATTGCTAAATATATAGAGACGAATGAAAATGAGAACACAACATACCAAAACCTATGGGATGCAGCAAAAGCAGTGCTAAGGGGGAAATTTACAGCACTAAACGCATATATTAAAAAGGAAGAAAGAGCCAAAATCAAAGAACTAATGGATCAACTGAAGAAGCTAGAAAATGAACAGCAAACCAATCCTAAACCAAGTACAAGAAAAGAAATAACAAGGATTAAAGCAGAAATAAATGACATAGAGAACAAAAAAACAATAGAGAGGATAAATATCACCAAAAGTTGGTTCTTTGAGAAGATCAACAAGATTGACAAGCCCCTAGCTAGACTGACAAAATCAAAAACAGAGAAGACCCATATAAACGAAATAATGAATGAAAAAGGTGACATAAATGCAGATCCTGAAGAAATTAAAAAAATTATAAGAGGATACTATGAACAACTGTATGGCAACAAACTGGATAATGTAGAGGAAATGGACAATTTCCTGGAAACATATGAACAACCTAGACTGACCAGAGAAGAAATAGAAGACCTCAACCAACCCATCACAAGCAAAGAGATCCAATCAGTCATCAAAAATCTTCCCACAAATAAATGCCCAGGGCCAGATGACTTCACAGGGGAATTCTACCAAACTTTCCAGAAAGAACTGACACCAATCTTACTCAAACTCTTTCAAAACATTGAAGAAAATGGAACACTACCTAACTCATTCTATGAAGCTAACATCAATCTAATACCAAAACCAGGCAAAGATGCTACAAAAAAGGAAAACTACCGCCCAATCTCCCTAATGAATATAAATGCAAAAATCCTCAACAAAATACTTGCAAATCGAATCCAAAGACACATTAAAAAAATCATACACCATGACCAAGTGGGGTTTATTCCAGGCATGCAAGGATGGTTCAACATAAGAAAATCAATCAATGTATTACAACACATTAACAAGTCAAAAGGGAAAAATCAATTGATCATCTCAATAGATCCTGAAAAAGCATTTGACAAAATCCAACATCCCTTTTTGATAAAAACACTTCAAAAGGTAGGAATTGAAGGAAACTTCCTCAACATGATAAAGAGCATATATGAAAAACCCACAGCCAGCATAGTACTCAATGGTGAGAGACTGAAAGCCTTCCCTCTAAGATCAGGAACAAGACAAGGATGCCCGCTGTCACCACTGTTATTCAACATTGTGCTGGAAGTGCTAGCCAGGGCAATCCGGCAAGACAAAGAAATAAAAGGCACCCAAATTGGAAAAGAAGAAGTAAAACTGTCATTGTTTGCAGATGATATGATCTTATATCTAGAAAACCCTGAGAAATCGACGATACAGCTACCAGAGCTAATAAACAAATTTAGCAAAGTAGCGGGATACAAGATTAATGCACATAAGTCAGTAATGTTTCTATATGCTAGAAATGAACAAACTGAAGAGACACTCAAGAAAAAGATACCATTTTCAATAGCAACTAAAAAAATCAAGTACCTAGGAATAAACTTAACCAAAGATGTAAAAGACCTATACAAAGAAAACTACATAACTCTACTAAAAGAAATAGAAGGGGACCTTAAAAGATGGAAAAATATTCCATGTTCATGGATAGGAAGACTAAATGTCATTAAGATGTCAATTCTACCCAAACTCATCTACAGATTCAATGCAATCCCAATCAAAATTCCAACAACCTACTTTGCAGACTTGGAAAAGCTAGCTATCAAATTTATTTGGAAAGGGAAGATGCCTCGAATTGCTAAAGACACTCTAAAAAAGAAAAACGAAGTGGGAGGACTTACACTCCCTGACTTTGAAGCTTATTATAAAGCCACAGTTGCCAAAACAGCATGGTACTGGCACAAAGATATACATATAGATCAATGGAATCGAATTGAGAATTCGGAGATAGACCCTCAGATCTATGGCCGACTGATCTTTGATAAGGCCCCCAAAGTCACGGAACTGAGTCATAATGGTCTTTTCAACAAATGGGGCTGGGAGAGTTGGATATCCATATCCAAAAGAATGAAAGAGGACCTCTACCTCACCCCCTACACAAAAATTAACTCAAAATGGACCAAAGATCTCAATATAAAAGAAAGTAACATAAAACTCCTAGAAGATAATGTAGGAAAACATCTTCAAGACCTTGTATTAGGCGGCCACTCCCTAGACTTTACAGCCAAAGCACAAGCAACAAAAGAGAAAATAGATAAATGGGAACTCCTCAAGCTTAGAAGTTTCTGCACCTCAAAGGAATTTCTCAAAAAGGTAAAGAGGCAGCCAACTCAATGGGAAAAAATTTTTGGAAACCATGTATCTGACAAAAGACTGATATCTTGCATATATAAAGAAATCCTACAACTCAATGACAATAGTACAGTCGGTCCAATTATAAAATGGGCAAAAGATATGAAAAGACAGTACTCTGAAGAGGAAATACAAATGGCCAAGAAACACATGAAAAAATGTTCAGCTTCACTAGCTATTAGAGAGATGCAAATTAAGACCACAATGAGATACCATCTAACACCGGTTAGAATGGCTGCCATTAAACAAACAGGAAACTACAAATGCTGGAGGGGATGTGGAGAAATTGGAACTCTTATTCACTGTTGGTGGGACTGTATAATGGTTCAGCCACTCTGGAAGTCAGTCTGGCAGTTCCTTAGAAAACTAGATATAGAGTTACCATTCGATCCAGCGATTGCACTTCTCGGTATATACCCGGAAGATCGGAAAGCAGTGACACGAACAGATATCTGCACGCCAATGTTCATAGCAGCATTATTCACAATTGCCAAGAGATGGAAACAACCCAAATGTCCTTCAACAGATGAGTGGATAAATAAAATGTGGTATATACACACGATGGAATACTACGCATCAGTAAGAAGGAACGATCCCGTGAAACATATGACAACATGGATGAACCTTGAAGACATAATGCTGAGCGAAATAAGCCAGGCACAAAAAGAGAAATATTATATGCTACCACTAATGTGAACTTTGAAAAATGTAAAACAAATGGTTTATAATGTAGAATGTAGGGGAACTAGCAATAGAGAGCAATTAAGGAAGGGGGAACAATAATCCAAGAAGAACAGATAAGCTATTTAACGTTCTGGGGATGCCCAGGAATGACTATGGTCTGTCAATTTCTGATGGATATAGTAGGAGCAAGTTCACAGAAATGTTGCTATATTAGGTAACTTTCTTGGGGTAAAGTAGGAACATGTTGGAAGTTAAGCAGTTATCTTAGGTTAGTTGTCTTTTTCTTACTCCCTTGTTATGGTCTCTTTGAAATGTTCTTTTATTGTATGTTTGTTTTCTTTTTAACTTTTTTTTTCATACAGTTGATTTAAAAAAGAAGGGAAAGTTAAAAAAAAAAAAAAAAGAAAGAAAAACAAGGAAAAAAAAAGATGTAGTGCCCCCTTGAGGAGCCTGTGGAGAATGCAGGGGTATTCGCCTACCCCACCTCCATGGTTGCTAACATGACCACAGACATAGGGGACTGGTGGTTTGATGGGTTGAGCCCTCTACCACAGGTTTTACCCTTGGGAAGACGGTTGCTGCAAAGGAGAGGCTAGGCCTCCCTATGGTTGTGCCTAAGAGCCTCCTCCTGAATGCCTCTTTGTTGCTCAGATGTGGCCCTGTCTCTCTAGCTAAGCCAACTTGAAAGGTGAAATCACTGCCCTCCCTCCTACGTGGGATCAGACACCCAGGGGAGTGAATCTCCCTGGCAACGTGGAATACGACTCCCGAGGAGGAATGTAGACCTGGCATCGTGGGACGGAGAACATCTTCTTGATCAAAAGGGGGATGTGAAAGGAAATGAAATAAGCTTCAGTGGCAGAGAGATTCCAAAAGGAGCCGAGAGGTCACTCTGGTGGGCACTCTTATGCACACTTTAGACAACCCTTTTTAGGTTCTAAAGAATTGGGGTAGCTGGTGGTGGATACCTGAAACTATCAAACTACAACCCAGAACCCATGAATCTCGAAGACAGTTGTATAAAAATGTAGCTTATGAGGGGTGACAATGGGATTGGGAAAGCCATAAGGACCACACTCCACTTTGTCTAGTTTATGGATGGATGAGTAGAAAAATAGGGGAAGGAAACAAACAGACAAAGGTACCCAGTGTTCTTTTTTACTTCAATTGCTCTTTTTCACTCTAATTATTATTCTTGTTATTTTTGTGTGTGTGCTAATGAAGGTGCCAGGGATTGATTTGGGTGATGAATGTACCACTATGTAATGGTACTGTAAACAATCGAAAGTACGATTTGTTTTGTATGACTGCGTGGTATGTGAATATATCTCAATAAAATGAAGATTAAAAAAAAAAACACACAAACTAATATAAAATCAAATTAATTTTTAAAAATTTTAAGTACATGGTACAACTCACAGCTCTTGATGGAAGTTAAAAGTCAGTGGCCTACACGGCATCATGGGAGTGAGAACATTTTCTTGACTGAAAGGGTGATGCAAAATGAAACAAAATAAAGCATCACTGGCTGAGAGATTTCAAATGGAGTAGAGAGGTCACTTTGGTGGACATTCTTATGCACTATATAGATAACCCTTGTTAGGGTTTAATGTACTGGAATAGCTAGAAGTAAATACCTGAAACTACCAAACTCCAACCCAGTAGCCTTGACTCTTGAAGACAATTGTAGAACAATGGAGCTTACAAGGGGTTACAGTGTGATTGTGAAAACCTTGTGGATCACACTCCCTTTATCCAGTGTATGGATGAATGAGTAGAAAAATGGGGACAAAAACTAAATGAAAAACAGGGTGGGATGGGGGGAAGATTTGGGTGTTCTTTTTTATTTTTATTTTTTATTCTTATTCTGATTCTTTCTGGTATAAGGAAAATGTTCAAAAATAGATTGGAGTGATGAATGCACAACTATGGGATGGTACTGTGAACAGTTGATTATACACTATGGATGATTGTATGGTATGTGAATATATCTCAATAAAACGGCATTTTAAAAAATGAACATTAAAAAAAAAAGTCAGTGGCCTAAAAAAGATGGAAGCAACCCAAGTGTTCATCAACTGATGAATGGATAAACAAAATTGGTATATAAATACAATGGAATATTATTCAGTCATAAAAAGGAAAGAAGTCCTGATATATGCAACAACATGGTAGAAATTCAAAGACATCATGTTGAGTGAAATAAGTCAGACACAAAAGGACAAATATTATATGAACTCACTGATAGAAAATAATTAGGATAAGCAAACTCATAGCATCAGAATCTAGAATATAGGTTACCAGGGGATGGGGTGGGGATAAGAAATGGGAAGTTAAGGCTTAAAATGTACAGCTTTCTTATTTGGAATGATGGAAATGTTTTTGGTGTGGATGGTGATCACGGTAGCACAACATTGTGAATGTAACAGCAATGAAATATATATTTATATGAATGTGGTTAAAGAGGAAAATGTTAGGTTGTACACATGGTAACAGAATAAAAATAAAATTTTAAAAAATACATGGACCTTTACTACACAAACATGGACCATAGTTAATAGTAAAATTATAAAAGTGTGGTTTCATCAATTGTAACAAATGTTCCACACCAATGCAAGGCGTGAATAATAGGGTAGTATATGGGAATCCTGTGTTTCATGCATGATTGTTCTGTAAATCCACAACTTCTTTAATAAAGAAAAAAAAATTCAGCAGCCTATTACGTCAGGGCAGCACCAGGGTACATCAAACCATTTGGGAACGAGGGTCCCCATATGCACGAGAATGTGGAGTAGGGAAGATACCTGGAGCATCCTTTGGATAAGATTTCTCTCCTTCCCAAGTGGCAGCAACAGTAGAGCATATTGGATGAAAGTCTCATTACTGAAGTTTCTTTAAATATAACAAAAACATTTCTAAGGCCAACACCGGTCTCCAGTATCCTTAGGCAACACCCAACCTCTCTCCCCTCCAGATCTCTTTACCATTGTTCCCCATCAACAATTTCCCTCAAGAGAGCCCTTGATGACTATTATGCCCCATAGCCTTGGGGTTACCAGCACAGGTTCAGCAGCCAGAATGTACTGGTTCAAAAATCTGCTCCTCAACCATGTGATAATACTGTGACCCAATGATTGTATACTTCGGATGGTTTGTATGGTGTGTGAATACATCTTAATAAAATTGCTTTTTAAAAATAAATACAGCACAACTAAAAAAAAAAAATCTGTTCCATGATCTAATGATTTCATGACCTTTGGCCATTTACTTAACTTCTCTGTAAAATGTGAGTAATAAGAATCTGTACCTTGCTCAGAGGATGATAGAAAAATTAACAAGTAATTCCCACAAAATGCTTAGAACAATGCCTGCCAGGCAATAAGCCTTCTTCAAGGTTAGCTATTTTTGTCATGAACTACAGTCACATTTTAGCTTGCTAGGGCTGCCGTAACAAAGTACCACAAGCTGGGTGGCTTAAAACAACGAAAATTTATTCCCTTGCAGTTCTGGAAGCTGAAAGTCTGAACTTAAGGTGTTGGCAGGGCCACGCTTCCATCGAAGGAAAGGAAGTCTTAGGGAAGGATCTGTCCCATGCCTCCTCTAGCTTCTGGTGATTTTCTGGCGATCCACCGTGTTCTCCCCCCTGTCTCTGTTTGTGCACAATTCACCCCTCCTTATAAGGTCACCAGCCATACTGGATTAAGGGCCCACCCTAATTCAGTTTGGCTTTATCTTAACGAAAAACATTTTCAAGTATCCCATTTCCAAATAGTATCAAGTTCACAGGACCAGGGGTTAGGACTTGAGCATATCTTTTAGGGGGACACAATTGAATCCATAACAGGTAATCTGAGGGATTTAGAGAAAACCTAACCCCTGTCCTCCAAGAAGAAGCCAGCCATGGCCCCGGCCTGCGGCCAAGCAGCACTGCAGATTCCTTCTTTCAGCATCAGGGCTGTGCAGCCTTCCTCCTAACCACTCCAGCTCCATCAGCACCTCCCTCACCCTGACTCCCCAGCTCCAGCCTTATGAGTCTCCTTTCAGTTCCTTAAACACCCATGACTCATCCACTGGCGTCTTCACACATCCAGAAGCCTCCACCTAGACAAGGATTTCCCTCTCCTTTTGCCTGGCCAGCCCCTGCTCATTCTTTGGGTCTCAGATTCAACATCACTTCCTTCTGCCCCGAGTCCCCTTTAGACCAAAGCAGGTCCCACCTCTCCGTGCCCCATGCAACTTGCTCTTCCCTAGCTTAACATGTGTCGTAGGTAATTCCATGCTCAGGGTCAGTTCATCCTGGTGCAACGGAAACCCCACGAGGGGGTGGTGCCTTAGATTGCCAGGGCTGCTGTGGCAAAGTAGCACAGACTAATTGGCTCAAACAATGAGAATTGATTGTCTTACGGTTTTGGAGGCTGAAGTCCAAAATCAAGGTTTCAGCAGGATCATGCTTTCTCCAAAGTCTGCAACACGTGGTAGGGGTTTGCCGGCGATCCACAGCTCAGTCTCTGCCTCTGTCACCTGGCTGCCTCCCTCTCCGTCTGTCTCCTCCTGACTCCTACACCCTGTGTCCAAATTCCCACTGCGTATAAGGACTCCAGCCACGTTGGATCAAGGCCCACCCTGATTCAGTCGGGCCTCAGCTTAGCTAGATCCTATTTACAGGTGAGTTCACAGCCACAGGGCTGGGGTTAGGACCTGAATTAGTCTTTGGGGGTGGAGGAGCATGACGCAATACCTAATAGGTAAGGACCACATTGTTTCATATACTCCTGAATCCCTACGAAATGCTCAATAAATATATGATGAAGGAAGGAATAATGTCCCAAATTGAGACAAATTGCTCATACACAGATACTGGTGCAGGAAGGCCAAGATGTAACAGCAGCCTGAAAGTCAACAACCCTCAGACAAACTACTTACCCTCTAGTCTCAGTTTCCTCTTTTCCGATTCACCTTCCAAGAGCTCCTCGCTCACAATAAATAACTTTTGTAGGTTCCCTTGGGGAGAAGAGTGCTGCTTTAGGAATCAGCTCGGCACAAAATCCCAAAGAAAAATGCCTCAGGAAAGAAAAAAAAAGCAATATCCCATCACCTCTTCCAAAGGAGACAGAAGTTTCTCCTGAGAATGTTGTTCAGAGTCTTCTGATGGGAAATGTGAAGTTCCTTTAAAAGGCTCCTTATGAATGTCTACCCAGCCATAAAAAGGAATGAAGTTCTGATACATGCTACAAGGTGGATGAACCTTGAAAACATACTAAGTGAAATAAGCCAGACACAAAAGGACAACTATTGTACAATTCCACTTATATGAAATATCTAGAATAGGCAAATTCATGTTATCAGGGGTTGAGGGGAAGGGAAAATGGGGAGTTACTGCTTAATAAGTACAGAGTTTCTGTATTGGGTGATGAAACATTTTGGTAATGGATGGTGGCAATAGTAGCAAAACATTGTAAATGTAATTAATGCCACTGAATGCTATACTTAAAAATGGATGAAATGGCAAACTTTATGTTTTATACACATTATCACAATTTTAAAATAATAATAACATAAAAAGTCCTCTTAAGATTCAAGGCTCCAGTCTCCAGCATCAGGGGTCTTTAAGCTATTGTCTTATACATCTGTATTTGTGTGTGTGAGCATATGAGTGTGACAACATTAAGTCTACTGCAAAACCTTAAAATCTAAGTATGCCTACTACAAAACATCATGCACATTCCTGAAAATGAATGAATAATGTCCCAAAGGATAACCAAAGACCTCATATTCTGCAAAATCATGCACCAAAAATAACAGAGCTTATGGAAAATATATGTTTATAGTTTTGGAGCAGAAGCCTCAAACCTCATCCAACTTTGCAACCAGAGCACTAACAAAGAAACAATAACACTTAAAATTACTAGCACAAATAAAAAGATGTGTTCAATTTCCTATTACAGTATAAATGTGGGACTTAACCAAAAAAGGGGGAAGCAGAACAAAGATCACATAAAGGAAAGGATGTGAGGAAAGGCAGAGGCTGCTGCATTATGGAGATAAGTGGAAAGAGCAGAAAGAGCTGGGAAAATCAGACCTTTTATAAGCACAAAGCCAGATGGAGCTCAGAGCAAGACCAAGGGACGTTCTACTGCCTGGCTAGCTATGCTCAGCTCTGCAGTGGTTTGGAGCTGTATGTGCTGCAGAAAAACATTGTCTTAAACTTAACCATTGTAAGAAGGACCTTTTGATGAGGTTACTTCAGTTAAGACATGGCCCACCTCAATCAGGATGGGTCTTAATCCTATTACTGGAGTCCTTTATAAGCAGACTAAAATTCAGACAGAGAGAAAGCCAGAAGGAGCAGCCAGAAGCTGAAAGTCAACAGACCCCAGAAGAGAAGGGACGGGCCAGAAGAGGCTGCCATGTGCATTGCCAAGCGACAGAGGAGACCAGGACGAAGGATCACCAGCAGCCAGCCCCAGAAGGCCACAGTCTCTGTGGAGAAAGCATCACCTTGATGATGCCTTGATTTGGACTTTTTCCTAACCTCAAAACGGTGAGCCATTAAATTCCCATTGTTTAAGCCATTCCTTTGCATGGTATTTAACTTTTTAAAAACATCGAAAGGACTCCAGTTTCAGAAAATGTGCTGAAGAACTCTGGAGATGGAATTGTTTCTTGCATCTAACAGTGCCGTAGACATAGAAGATGCTCAGTAAACAGGAGGAAGGAGAGGGAAGGGCAGGCCAGTCATTGGGTTAAGATAGTTGGAATCATGATCATTTTAGAAGTCTTGTTTCTACTTCTAAAGGGCTCTGTTTTAGTTCTGCTAAAACAAATACCTTACCATGGGGTTGGCTTAATTAGCAACAGGAATGTTTTGGCTATGTCAGATGCTAGAAGGTTTGCTTTCTATTAAGGTCAGTATCTTCTGACTGGTAGCAATCTTCAGAGTTCCTTGGCTTTTCCATCACATGGCAATGCACATGGTGTCTTCTCCTTTCTTTTCTGGTTTCCACTGACTTCTAGCTTCTGGCTGCTCCCTATGACTTCTCTCTATATGGCCTTCTCTATAAGGCATCCAGTAATAGGATTAAAACCCAGCCTGATTCAGTTAATCCACACCTTAACTGAAGTAACTTTATCAAAAAGTCCTATTTACAATGGATTCACATTTAATATAAAACATATATTATAAATATAAATATATATAAATATAAATATAAATATATATAATAACACATACTGATCATCTATGAGAATAAGGCAGCAGAATATAGCAGTCAGCAGGACAAGCTGTAGAACCAGGGAGGTCTTAAAGCCAGAACTGAGGATTTTAGAAGTCAGAAAGAAGAATTTCTGTCTCTTCTTTAGCCAGTCAGCTTCTACTGGGGAATTCAACTTCACCTTCATCAGTTTTCAACTTGCAGCCTAACCTACAGAATTAGGACTTGCCAATCCCCACAGTTGTGTGAGTCAATTTCTATAATAAATCTCTTAATATTTACATATATACATATATCCCGCCGTTCTGTTTCTCTAGAGAACACTGACTAATACAATATGTCATCTCATTAACTCAAGCACCTAAACGAGCAGCACTGGAACATGGTAAGTGCACTAGAAGTGTGTTAGCTATTATTATTTCATTTGTCACTGAACTTGCCACTTTATCACTTTATGTTTTCTGTCGACTCTTGCAACTTGATGAATCAGGGTCCCACCTGTCACCCACCCCTCCTATTAAGGTCCCTGCGGAAACAGACGCAACCGCATCTGTTGGCTGATCACAACATTCAGCTCCACAAGTTCCTTTTTATGATTTTCCATAGGAAAGGCGGAGAAGATGCTATTTTTCAGTGTTTCCATTAAGTCATGACAATTAGTGCTCATTTATTAATACCAGCTACTGGTCATTAGTTTTTATGTTTTCCTTTCAAACATACTTATCTAATAAGGTGCCATAATCCTGTAACTGGAAGTACTCTAATCTTGCTCTCATACTGAGAGGTGGGAATTATCTGGACCCATACAATAGGTGACTGGTTGCTTTGAGGTAGGGAGAGAAAGAAGGCAGAGTCCCAGGGCAGAATGCTGGGATGTGTTTATTTAAAGAAAAGAGATGTTTGCTCTCCACCCCTGAAGATAGTTTTGGAAATAGAGAGTGGAGATGGTTGCATAACATTGTGAATGAAATTAATGCCACTGACTTATACACTTAAAAATGGTAACAATTTATGCAAATTTTGTTACATATATATATGTGTGTGTATATATATAACCTCAATAATTTTTAAATGGTTTAAATGACCAATTTTATATCTATTTCATCACAATTTTTTTCATCAACTAGTATTAACTGATTTAGTTCTCAACTATGATAATCAAGGCCAAAATGATTAGGGTTAGACTGGAATGTCAGTGATAGGGATGCCAACTAATAGCCAGGATTCTCAGAAGTCCCAGGGCTGTTTTGTTGAGGCTCTTTAGCTCCTCAGGATAGGACCTGAATAGCTGAAGGAGAGGCTGCCCACCTCCACTCTTGGAAGAATCTGTTCCTTGACTGATGTGTCGGTTTGGATGTATTATGTCCCCCAAAACGCCATGTTCTTTGATGCAATCTTGTGGGGGCAGATGTATTAGTGTTGACTAGATTGGAATTCTTTGTGTGTTTCCATGGAGATGTGACTCAATCAACTGTGAGTGAAACGTTTGATTGGATAATTTCCACAGAGGTGTTACCCCGCCCATTCAGGGTGGGTGTTAATTGGATCACTAGAGTTGTATAAAGGAGTTCACAGACAGAGGGAACTCAGAGCAACTGAGAGTGACATTTTGGAGGAGCTGCAGCTTACAGAGACATTTTGGAGAATGCAACTCAGGAGTAAGCAGACGCCTAGAGAAGAACATCCTGGGAGAAAGCCATTTTGAAACCAGAACTCCGGAGCAAATGCCAGCCACGTGCCTTCCCAGCTAACAGAGGTACTCCGGACGCCATTGGCCATCCTTCAGTGTAGGTACCCTATTGATGCCTTACATTGGACGCTTTATGGCCTTAAGACTGTAACTTTGTAACCAAATAACCCCCCTTTATAAAAGCCAGTCCATTTCTGGTGTTTTGCATAATGGCAGTGTTAAGAAACTGGAACAGCTGAACTCAACAACAAAACTGTTCCCCAGTGAAATCTTGTCCAGAGGGGAGAGCTCTCAGGTAAGGTGAAGGAGCTGTGGTAAAGGCCTTTGATAGGTGTGCCCAGCACTGGGAAGAGATAACTCTTCACACATTTGGAGAACAACCCCAAACAGACCACAGAAGCGTCCAGTCTTTGCCCACACTCTCTGGGGAACGTAAAGGCATAGGAAGCACACCTTTTCCTTAAGCAAACAGCAAAAGCACCTACAGACGGTTTTCTTCATTCATGTCCACCATGGACCCAGCAATGGAGATAAAGCTATGACAACAAAGCCAGGGTCCCTAATATGTCCCTAATAAACATAAAACATTCTAGAATACCTGTCCCCATAAAATAATCATAAGCTAAAGAATAAGCAAGCTTTTAAAAAAATTTAAACTAAAGTATTACTCACCTGCCATCTGCCCTTAAAAACTTCTGTGGAGTGGTTGGGGGCTGCAGCAGTAATAACTGGAGACAATAACCCCAATGTTCAGTCCCACCTTAGAAACCTTAGGCCTAATGGCAAGAAGCAATGGTGACAGCCTGGTCCTTGTCTGAGGGCCTCAGTGGCACCTCCTGCCTGGCTCCCCCCTTGAGTCCTCCTCCTCCCACTTGGAAGTACCACCAAGGAAGTCTGTCCAAACGAGAACCCTCCTCCTGCAACTGAAGCAGACTATGGAGAATGGACAGGTCGAGGGAGCCAAATCCACGTTCTAAAATCCATGTCCTGCTCCACATAAGGGAAGTGGGGGAGTAAAGGGAGCTCTCTGCAGAGTCACAAGGACAGAAGTCAGTCAGTCCTTACAGGAATTTTTATACAGACCCTAAATGAGGGAAGCAATATAAGAAATCAGTATATTTGGTTCCCAGGGCTGCTATAACAAATTGCCATAAACTGAGTGGCTTGAAACAAAAGAAATGTGTCTCCTCCCAGTTCTGGCAGCTTGAAGTGTGAAATCAAGGTGTCAGCAGGGCCATGCACCCTGGGAGGCCACTAGGGCAAGTCCTTCCTTGCCTCTTCCACATTCCATGGCTTGAGACAGCAAAACTCCAATCTCTGCTTCCTCTTCACGAAGTCTTCTTCCCTGTGTGTCTCCGTCTGTGTCTCTCCTTCTCTTGTAAGGACACCATCATATTGGTTTAAGGGCCTGCCCTAATCCAGTATGACCTCATCTTAACTAACTTAACTAGTTACATCTGCAATGACCCAGTTTCCAAATAAAGTCACATTCTGAGGCACTGGGGTTAGATCTTCAGCCTATCTTTTGGGGGGACATAATTCAACCAATAACAATCAGTTAATATAAGGGCTGTGGAGTCAGAGAGAATGTGGTGTGTGTGTGTGTGTGTGTGTGTGTGTGTGTGTGTGCGTGTGTGTAAAAATTAAGATAGGACACTTTGGGTTAAAATCCTCAATCTACCACTTAGTAACATGTAATCTTGAGCAAAATATGTAATCTCTCAAAGTCTCAATTTCCTCATCTGTTAAGGGTGATAATAACAGTATTTACTTATAAGTGATTAATACATACATAGACTTTGGCCCAGTGCACCAGCACATAGTAAGCATCCAATAAGTAACAGCTGTTATCATCACCTTCCTCATTATTATCACATTACTCCCTAACAATGATATATTAAGCTTCAGAAAGGTCCAAGAAGAGAAGATGCCTGGGCAATTTCTGGACTCCTAGAGCTGACTTGTCCCACTTAGCACTGACTTCCACTCACGGAATCAAGGCCAGATGTCTGCATCATGGCTCCATTGTCATCCATCAGAGGAAAGCAGGGGCCAAGAAAGCCAGTTGCTGGGAACATATGCCCCAGCCTTCCCCTACTTGGTGGCCTGTTCTCAGTCCGTCCATTTGGAGCTCACTTGATGTTAACTCGGTTTCCAAGGAGATGCTGGGGGCAAGAAGTGCCAGCTCCGTCGCCCACCCTGCTTCCCCATTCCCCAAATCTGTGGGACCTCACTGTTCTCCTACCATGTGACAACATTGTGTCATAGCAGCCCTTGTATACAAACAAGTCAGGCTATTTAAATGACAATGTGAGAAAGATGCTGCCTGCTCTAATTTACACATCTATTCAGACCACTACTCCTTTCTTCATCTAGCCAGAAAGGTTTTTCTTCTTTTTCCTCAGCTCTCCATGCAGAGCTGGAGGTCCACTGCAAAGTAAAATCTTTGTTGTAATAAAAAGGATGTAACAGTCATCAAGTCCCTACAGATGTGGAGAATTAGAATGACCAGAAAACTTATGGCATATGTTCACATTCATCATAACATCACAAATGTCACTTGTTTCCGGCCACTAAATGCTAGGTTATCCAAAATTTTCCCTACTGTCAAACAATACAATGTCTTGGAGAGCTAAGGTACCCTCCTTTGGTTTAATCTTCAGAATCAGATCTCAGAAACAATTCTATGTGGCAGGGAAAAATGACCCAAAATGACAAACTAATCCCTTCCAGCACTAGTTCCCACTCATGTGAAATACGAATTAGGTCACAAATAAGATTTTATTCAGAACCAAGCCCTACAGGGATGCTGATAGAAGAGGGAGTTCAGCAACTTCTCAAGTTGAGAAGTAAGGCTGAATTCAGATGAAATTTCCAACCTCTCCCTAAAGGCCCAGCAATCTGCTCCAAATCACAACCGAAAACAAGTTGGAGGTCCATCTGCTTCTCCAGAAAGTGTTTGGCATTGAAGAAAAGAACTACAGATTAGAACAGATAAATATTGTTGTGGGTGGAGAGACTGGGGGTAGAAGAGGGGTGTGGGCCAAGACAATGAGAATCACCCACCTGCTAACAAACTCTTATAACTCAAATACCATCAGAAAGAAAGAAGAAAGGAGGAAAGGGAGGGAGGGAGGGAGGGAAGACAGAGGGAAGAAAGAAGGAAAATAAATGGGGGAATTATTCTTTTTCCTAGAAGGAGCTGACACAATTTTAGGGAACAAAACACTGCAGCATTTGAGATGAATATTCTGAATGCCACTATTTGTATAAGGACTTATTATTGGAGTATGGACAAGAAGAGCAGCATTCAGCGTTCTGCTTGGAGTTTAGTAATAATGACTATACATTAAACTTAAATATTCAACACAATATTGAAGAATAATTTTCTAAACGCTGATGGACTTCTAGGATCATTCTGAGTAAATATTCCTCTAATCTTGAAATCAGTCCTAATGCAAGTCAGAGTAATACATAGTAAAACATCTACTTAATTCCTAGCCCAGGCATCCTGAGTTAGTAAACTGAGATAACAGGATGAGACCAGTGAGGAACTGAATTATATTTTTACACTAGAAACTAAGGGTTCTGAAGGTTTTATTTCTAGCTGCTATAAACAGCAGAAACAACAACCACAGCAATAACTACTATTAATAATGATAGTAGTTGTGATGAGGATAATACTAGTAGCAATGGTGGCAGTAAGAGTATTATTAGCAATAGCAATATTAATGCTAATAATAATACTGACCATCAATTACATAGTACTTCCTAAGTACCAGGCACTATTCTAAATATTTAAATATATTGTCTTATTTAATCCTCACAGCACTTCTATGAGGTAGGTGAGCTATTATTACCACCCATTTCACAGATGTTTTTAACAGTACCTCTTGTTATTTCTGTTGCTGCTAAGAACAACCAGAGCTATCTTTGAAGAAAATATTTGAAGACTAGGAGAGAAACAGCATAGTGCCCAAGATTACACAGCCAGAAAGCAATACACCCAAGATTCAAACCCAGGGGGACCAGCTCCAAGTCTGACCTCTCAACCACCGTCCTCTATATACTCAATGCTCCTTGTTCAGGAAGGTCTTCTAGAAAAGGAATGTGGAAGGAAGTTAGTGACACCACTGCCTGCTGGTACCAGAGTTAATTTCTAGAGTTTGCTGTTACCCTTAGGAGTCTCCCCAAACAATCAATAAGACAAGCACCGCTGACCTACTGCTATAAAAAGTGGATGGACCTGTTACCTAGCAACACGACCTGTTCCCACATCATCGGTGACTATGCGGAGCCTACAGGGCTTTCCCCTTTGCCAGCTAGGGCAGAAGGGACGGAAGGGGGGAGGCGGGGCAGAGGTGGGAGGCTTTCCCAGGCCATGTTTCCTGCCTAGTTACACAGCCCTCAAATAGCCAAGGCTGCAGGCCGAGAAATTCCTCACTAACAAGTTATCTCCGGGAGTTTGTTCTTTGAGCTTTTATTAAGAATGAAGATTTTCTCGCCAGCCCATGACTCAAGGAAGCCCAAGGACTGAAGAGGAGAAACAAAAAGTAAAGTTTATTTATTAACCTTATACATCCACGGGAACAGTTTTCTGAAAGGGTGAAATTCCTGACTACTTAAAAAAAAGCCTGTGGGAAATTTAATGACCAGCTGAACAAAAGTGAAAAACAAAGCCCTACCAATGAGGACGTTGCTGAAAGACAATGGAGCCCTAAAAGAGATGCAATTGTCTCGAGATAGCAAACCCCCCGGGAATTCAACTCGCACTAAGTACAGCATTATTGCTATATTAGCCAAGGAATCTTTGTTCACAGGGTAACTGCGCGCAAAACCATCTGTTATAGCTCCTGGGTTCCCTTGGTTTGCAGACGCGGAATTTACATTTCAAGAGGAACCTCCCGGAAGCAAAGGGGGGCGGTGTCTGCTTTTCCCTAGAGCAAGTACCTTTTTATATATAATCCGGGAGGGGAAGCTCCCCTTTCGGTGAAACCCAACTCTGCGATTGATACTCGATAGGCCGCTTTAATAATGCACGAGCGGCGCGCCACGGCTGCCTAGTCCTAAAGCCACGCAAGCTCAGTTCCGGTTTTCGCATTTTAAAAATTAGTATAAATGGTAGTGTTTATCAAGAATAATCCCAAACTGTCTACAGAGCCTAATGGGGCTCTACCTTCTTCAGGAACTTCTTTCTCTTCCCCCTTTTTAAACCTGTGGAACCAGAACAAGAGCTGATGTTCTCTATTGCCTAATGTATAGCCTGAAACATACCACTACTTCCAAGCTGACTGTAATCTTCTGGACAGAAAATGTTTTATATCTTGATCTTGCAGAGGGTATATACATATAAATTCATGGAGGTATACATTTAAGATTTGTGCTTTCCATTATGTAACTTATACCGCAATATTTTTTTAAGCAGACTGTGCCAGGGTTACTTACAACTAAGGAAACCGGTAATAAACTACTTGCCATCAAGAATTCTGATTGCTTTGCGCTTATATTCACCCCTCCTTCTTCTACCTCCAAAATCTCTCCTGAGAACTTTAAAGTTCAAGAACCTGCAAAGTAAAGCTATCCAACTCTCCACTAAGCCAATGCCTGCAAATGTCTCCCGTGTCCACAGTGAGTCCAAGTATGCAGCACTGAGCACCTGTCACCCCAAACTGCTCCAACCATATAACAAAAATAAAAAGCCAAGGTCTTTTCCTCATTTGGTTGTGAGCTATCAAATTATGAGAGCCATGCCTGGAGCTTTTAGCACCAGAGCTTCCAGTTAATTCTTCTGTTTCTTCAACCCTATTTTTAAATAGATGCTTCTAAACCTGTAACAACTCTCACCCTTGCATGAAGCATGATAACCCTGCAAGGCGTAGGGCCCTGACCTGAGGATGGTTTCCCCAGGCGATTCGGGAGGTTTCAATCTGTAGCATCGTCGCTCTGCAGATCTTGAGATCCGCGGTGCCACAGGGAGGTGTCACTAAGTGACAGCCTGAGTACTAAGAGGCATCATCATTGCTCAGTCATGACTTAGCGGTACATTTGCTCCTTTGGACTACCAGGCCAGGAGGGCTGCCTGGCACTGAGGGAAAGCTGAGGCAAATTCACACACACACACACACACACACACACACACACACACAAGACTAAAGAAAGGCCTCCTGGCGAAGCTGAGGCTCCTCCACGGGATCACAGTGGGTCACCTTTCCCTCTCGCGCCCTCCAAGCGTCCTGACCACCGCAGACACGTCATTTCGAGAGCGCAAAGCTACGAAGCTGCATCTACAGATAGGCATCGTGAATCAGGATCACCCAGCGGGCGCTTCCTGAACTGAGCCGGGAGCTCCAGTGATTTCCGTGGCCTGCCACCGAGTCATTTAAGAAGTGAAATATGCCAATAGGGCCAGGCATCCGGCACCATGGAGCCCACCCCGCCGCCTCCGGGATGGAAGGGGAACTGCCAAAGGCTGGGCAGCGTCTATGCGGATGGCGCGTTCATAGGTGGGTGTTGCAGACACCCCCGGCCCTGTGCGCTGGGCCAGCTTCACACCCGACTTGGCGCCAGGAATAGGGCAAGAGGCTGCAATGGGTATGCGCCTCCCCGGAGACAATACCAACCCCGCTCCGGAGGGGCGGTAGTTGGGGTCACCAAGAGACTGAATGTGGGACGGGGAGAATAACCCGAAATGCGGCGCTCGCAAGGACTCTGGTGGCTCGCGCTTGCAGCGCCTCTGCAACGCTTGTAATCGCACTGCGCTTCCCTTGGCAGCGCGTAGAAGCCGCGGGAGCCGAGATTTGCGCGGCTGGCGAGCAGGAGGGATGGAGACGCGGAGGACCGCTTCCTACCCCCCAAGCGCACAGTCAGACTACAGTGCCCGCCACAGGCGCCCACCCGCGCCCGGGAGTCCAATGCCAAACCTCCAGGGGATCGCAGTTAGCCTGAGGCCCTGGCGAGTAACCCGAAGCAGCTGGTAAAGGAGACCGGAGGGAGGCGAGGTTGAACCTGCGGTCCGTGCGTGCGCTGGTCTGTGGGTCCGCGCGCCCCAGCAAGGCCGCCCGCCAGCCGCGGGCACCTACCTCGATCCATTTCTGCGCCTCGGAGAAGGCGGGCTCGGGGGGCGGCTCCGGCTGCAGGGGCTGAAGAGCTTCCAGGCCGAGGGCAGGACAAGCCATTTGCGAAGCCCCGTGTCCACTCAAGTGCTGGGCGGCCTGGATGAGGACGGCCGCCGCCGCCGCCGCCGCAGGAGCGCGCTCCCCGCCCCTTCCCGCCCGCCCGCTCTCCCCTCCCCTGCCCTCCCCTCCCCCGCCCGGAGCAGGTCCTGGAGGAGAGTCGCGCGCACTGCTGGAGGACGCCGCGGCAGCTGTTCCCAGCGCCGCCTGGGCTGGGCCGCGCCGTGAGTCCCCGGCGGGAGCGAGCGCGAAGGCGCGGGGAGCTCCCTCTCCTCCCCACTTTCTCTGGCTGCTCCGCCCCTGAGGGGGGAGCTCAGCTACCCACTAAAAATAACCAGGAGTGAGCGCTGGGTGTCTCCCTCCCGGCCCACACCCGGCCCAGGGCAGGGATTCGGCCGCCGGCCGCCCCGCGGGTCCTCCCGCAGGGCGGGCTGTGGAGGGCCGGGCGGGTCAGGCCACACCTGGGCGACGCGCGGCGAGCCGGACGCACACGTCCCCGGGAGAGCCGGCGCTGCGGCAGCGCAGCCGGAGAACGCGCGGGCAGCGGCCGAGCCGCACCTGTCGCCCCTCCCGGCTGCAGAGGTAGGGGCAAGAGGGGCAGCTCCTAACCCGGCGCCAGGAAGTGTCTGATATTTTTATAAGAAAAACGGAGAAACGACCGTTGTGAGCGTTTATTGCCTCCAGGCAAGCTATTTGTGTTCCAGTCCGTTGATTCATTTAACCGGAATTTTTGCGCACCTACTATGTGCCAGTCACTGAGCTAGGCTCTGGGTCCCCAGCGATGAGAAGAGAGAAAAGGTAAAGAAGATAACTAGAGGTCCTTACCCTCAAGATATTTACATTCATGAGGAAGTAGGGGGAGGGCCAGACAATAAACATGTAAAACAAAAAAAAGTGAAGAGTGATAAATGTTAAGAAGATAAAAGAGGAAAAAATAAACAATGACTTGACAAAAGGAAGAGACAGAGAGTTGGCTAATTTCCTATTGCCCCTCCACCCTTCTCTATCTCGGAGGCTGACCTGTGTGTGAAGGTTCCTTCAATGGGAGACAGAGGTCAGAGGTCAGGGGATGCTAGGGGAGAAAAGTGGGGTAATTATTCTGCCCCTCCCTGGCAGAGTCTGGGGGTTAGCTGTAGTCTCCCCTGAAGACCGCAGCTCTGTCTGGGGTCTTCTCCAGCGATTCTCCTTGGGTTCCCTGAGGTAATGCCCTGGCCTCCTCTTGCCATGCCCCCCAACTCCTCCTCCCCCTCCTCAGGACTCACCCACCCTACCCCCAGCAGGTCTAGAGATGGTGATCATTCCCCATTCCTTGCAGGTTTCCTGGACCCTGCCCACTTCCACATAATAGTCCCTTAATAAACTCTCCTCAGTTGCCCTCATTTGAAAGAATCTTCTGTTTTACCAAGAGGACTCAACTTTGGACAGAATCATCAGGAAGGTTTTGCTGACCGGATGATAAGCTAACCTTCAACAGTCTGGGGGAACACCTTGCAGAGGCTTGAAGTGGGAAGAGCTTGGTGGGGTGACTGTGATGAAGGGATGGGAATGATGACATGGGAGAGGCAGGCTACTTCCCCAGGGTCATAGGAGACTACAACGTGGGCATCCACTGGGTGCATAGTGGCCTCAGTTCTTTTGTCTGACTTAGAGCAAATGGATTCACCTCTTCAGAGCAGCTGCTGGTAAGAGGGATCAGAGGGTGCAGGAGGTCTGTGGGTACCACAGCAACTGAGTCTCTATTCCCTGTTCAGAGTACAAGTTTAGCCTTTGTTCAATTCTGCTGCTACGGTAGGGGAATGGAACAAAAAGCAGGCCTTGAAATTCCACCATAACCAGCTTTGGAGTCAGACAGGCTTTAGTTTATTGACTTTTTAAACATTTATATGTCACTTGCACAGTGCCAGGCACTGTTCTAAATGCATTGCAAATAGTAGACCAACTGGATCCTTATAGCAGCCCTGTAAGATAGGACTATTTTCATCCCTATGAGGAGGCCGGGCACTGGAGAGGGGAGTCACCCAGCTAGTAAGCCCTGAAGCCAGGATTCACGCACAGATAGTTTGGTGCCAGATCCTTGCTCTCAAGCACACACCAACCTACCTTACCAGTCCCAGTCCAGACTCTGCTACCTACACTTGTACCTCGGTTTTCCTCATCTAAAATGGGCCGAAACAGCCACCCAGCAGCAATGTTGGGAGAAGCCAACATGATGATGGAATGGGAAAGCTCCTAATGCTGGGCCTGTTAAATACAGCTCCATATAGGCCACTAACCGTCCCTTTCAAAAAAAGAGAGAAGGGAGGAGAAGTGTGCAAAGAAGAGAGAAAGAAGGCAAAAGGAGGGAAAGGGAGGGCTAATAGAATATAGTCAGAAGATGAACTCATCTCCACAAAAAAACATGGTGAAATAAATAATTCCCTAAATTACTCCAGTATACTGTATTGGAAATGCCACTGTATTCCACTGCATGGAGTAACCTTGCTGAGGGGAAGCCAGTTAACCTCTATGGCGAATCCATTTGAAAATAAGTATTCAGGTTAAGTCTACCATAGATTAGAGGTTGCCAGGGGCTGGGGGGAAGGGAATGGGGAGTTATTGCTTCATGGGTGCAGAGTTTCTCTTTGGGGTGATGAAAAATTTTGGATGATGAATGGTGGTGATGATAGCACAACATGGTGAATGTAATTACTGCCTCTGAATTATACACTTAAAAATTGTTAAAATGGCAAATTTTATGATATCACAATTTTAAAAAGTATAAAATAAATTAAATATATTTTTTAAAAAGATTAAGTCTACCATATCTCTAAGACATCTCGTATTGAAGTTGGCATTCAAACTAAAGCATATTCTTTTTTCTTTTAGAGAAAATACATTTTCTTTGAGAGATTTCTTATGTCTTTTAAAGTTTGTTGCCACCAAGTAACATCTGCTTTTCCTGAACTCTTACCAATAACAGATTCACAAGGCTACCAAAGACCCAAAGACTTACAATCATTATAGAGTTCAAACATAGTGTCATTGTTAATAATAATATCTACAAATCATGTTAAGCACCTACCATATGTGAGATACTGTACTAGCATCAGAAGGACCCACAAAGGGACATAGACTTTGCCCATAAGGAGCTAATAATTTTGTCAGAGAAATGACCCTTTCGTCTTCTAAATAATTTACTTTCTTCAAATATAATGGCAATATATATATGTTCATTGGAGAAAAATTGAAAAATAAAGTGAAGAAAACAAACCCTGAAAACACTCCACAATTCAGAGATCATCAGTATTTGGGAGTATGAAGTAATATTTTGAATGGAAAAACAACCATAAGGCAAGACACTGCAGAATAAATATCAAATGAGGGATAAGATGTATTCTAAGAGCATGGTTGGTGGTTGTTTCTGCTAACAGTTTTATTGAGATACAATTCACATACCATACAATTCACCCATTTAAAGCATACAATTCAATGTTTTTAGTATATTCACACAGTTGTGCAACTATGTGACCACAATCACAATCAATTTTAGAATAATTTCATCACCTGAAAAAAACACCCCATACCCTTTAGCAGGCACTTCCTCCATTCTCCCATGCCCCCGAACCCTAGGCAACCACTAATCTACTTTCTATGTCTCTATATTTGCATATTCAGGACATTTCATATAAATGAAATCATAGAATATATGATCTTTTGTGACTGTTTTCCTTCATTTAGCATAATTTTTCAAGGTTCATTTGTGTTGTAGCATGCATGTGTACTTCATTTTCTATTCCAAATAATATTCCTTTGTATGGATATACCACATTTATTTATCCATTCATCAGTTGCTGCACATTTGGGTTGTTTCTACCTTTTCACTTTAACGAATAACGATGCTATTAAATGCATGTAAATTTTTTTATGTGTATGGATATGCCACATTTTATTTATCATTCATCAGTTGCTGCACATTTGAGTTGTTTCCACTTTTTCACTGTAATGAATACCAATACTATTACATTCATGTAAAATTTTTTATGTAGTTATATGTTTTCATTTCTCTCAAGTATATACCTAGGAATAGAATTGCTGGGTCATATGATAACTCTAAGTATAACATTTTGAGGAAATGTCAAACTGTTTACCAAAGTAACTGCACCATTTTACATTCCTGCCAATAGTGTATGAGGGTGCCAATTGCTCCATATCCTCACCAAGACTTATTTTCTGTCTTTTTGATCATATAGCCATCCATGTGGGTGTGAAGTAGAATCTGATTGTGGTTTTGATTTGCATTACACTGATGACTAAGGATGTTGAGCATGTTTTCCTGTGCTTATGGGCCATTTGTGTGTCTTAGGAGAAAGGTCTATTCAAGTCAGTTTAATTTATCTATTTTTCTTTTTGTTGCTTGTGCTTTTTGTATCTAAGTAACCATTGCCTAATCCAAGGTCATGAAGATTTACTCCTATGTTTTCTTCTAAGAGCTTTATAGTTGTAGCTCTTACATTTATGTCTTTGATCCATTTTTAGTTAATTTTTATAAAAGCGTGGGTTTTAAGGTCAAATGCACTCAGACTTCTCAGGAGCAAACACCAAATGGCAGTAAACATACGTGGATTTTATTAGGAAATGGCTGTTAGAGAAAATGGGGAAGGAGCAGGAAAATTCTGGGAAAGCAGTCCGACTATAATGCAAGTCTAGTCTGGAGTAAGAAGAGAGGGAAGAAAAGTTGGGCAGAAGCCTTCTAGGCTGCTGTTCAGTCCAAGGAAGTTTCAGCAAGGCTGTCAAGAAATCCTTGAGCCAAAGTTGACCACCGAAGGATCCCAGGTCTCCCAGGACCAGGCCTGCCTTAGTATCCTGTTGTACTCACTGGCTGGCTGAGAACAGCCCGTGGAAATTATGACCTCAGTAAAAATGTGATAATGGGCTTCAGAGCTGGGGGTCCCTGGACAGTTAAGCTCCCTGAGCTTGGAAGTCTGAAAGGCGCTGTCTCATAGTTGCCACACATATTTGAATCCAGTCCTGTCATTCATTATGTGACCTCAGTGAAAACATTATTTATCCTCTCTGAGTCTCAGTTTCTTTGCCTGTAAAAATGATGTAATAACCCCACCTTATGAGATAATATTGATAAAACACCTATTCCTTGCCCAGTACTTAGAAAATCAGTGGCTTCTAAATAATTTTAGTGACATATATGTACATATGTGGTATATATGTGTAAATGCATGTATGTATGTGTATGTCATATATATACATATATATATATATATATATATATATATATATATGTATATAGGACAAGGCTTAACTCTAAATTTAATCTTGTATAATACTTTAAAGACTGATGCAAGTGTTCACTAAAGTTCTTATCCTCCAAGCTCTGGTTTAAACATCACTTTCCTTGTGAAGTCTTCCTTAGCCACCAAGTCAAAATAGTTACTCCGTCTTTTGTGTTCCCATAACACAGTGATTCTCAGTATAATGAAGTAGTTATAAGAATCTTCAAGAGGAATATAGTTTTGAAAAATATTCTGAATTCATCTTTGCTTTGATTTTTAAAGCCATTAAAAAATAGCATTAATAGCATAATCTGGCTAGACTATGACCGACAGAATCACTCTCCTACTTCAAAACTCATATAAATGCCACATAAAAAAATATCCTTTACATGCATAGCTGAGCTCAAAAGAAATTAACAGAAATCCCTAGGAGGCAAAATGCAGAGGAAACATAAAACCAGAGCAGTAAGCCCATGGATTGACCTGTGTTGGCCTTGTGGAGAAGCATCATTAGAGATGGTTGCTACACTCAGAAACCTGGGGGACCAGTATTTTAATGCTAGAAATTGATGCCTTTGGTGTCTGTGCCACGTAGGGAATTGGAACTGAGCAGGATCATGCATCCATAAACACACACACACACACACACACACACACACACACACACAGCCATACAGACAGGATCTTTGAAGGATCACTCCACAAAGAAAGAATGGACCTGAAAATATTCTACAACCACCACAAAGGAGGACAATAAGGAAGCTTCCTTGTCTTGAGCTCTGCTCAGGTGTAGGAAAATAGGGGGAAATATTAAAGATTGGCTAAGAGAATGTAAAGGACCTCCAAAATAATTACTAGGAATTCTGGAAGGAGAGAATGGTGGAAATAGGGAGAAGCAATATCTTCCAAAAGATCATGGCTATCACAGGCAAGAAGATAAAAAATAGATGTTCTAGTTTGCTAATGCTGCCAGAATGCAGAACACCAGGAATGGATTGGCTTTTATAAAAGGGGGTTTGTTTGGTTACACACAGTCATAAGGCCATAAGGTGTCTAAAATAATACATCAGCAATCAGGTACCTTCACTGGAGGATGGTCAATGGTGTCCGGAAAACCTCTGTTAGCTGGGAAAGCACGTGGCTGGTGTCTGCTCCAAAGTTCTGGTTTCAAAATGGCTTTCTCCCAGGATGTTCCTCGGTAGGCTGCAGTTCCTCAAAAATGTCACTCTTAGTTGCGCTTGGGATATTTGTCCTCTCTCAGCTTCTTTGGAGCAAGAGTCTGCTTTCAACAGCTGTCTTCAAACTTTCTCTCATCTGCAGCTCCTGTGCTTTCTTCAAAGTGTCCCTCTTGGCTGTAGCAAGCTTGCTCCTTCTGTCTGATCTTATATAGTGTGCCAGTAATTTAATTCAGACCCACCCAATGGGCAGGCCAACACCTCCATGGAAATGATCCAGTCAGAGTCATCACCCACAGTTGGGTGGGGTGCATCTCCATGGAAACACTCAAAGAATTACAATCTAATCAACACTGATAATGTCTGCCCACACAAGATTACATCAAAGATAATGCTGTTTGGGGGACACAATATATTCAAACTGGCACAATAGATAAATAGAACTTCAGTAAAATTGAAAACTTCTATGCATCAAAGGACACTATCATAAGAGTAAAAACACAGAATGGGAGAAAATATTTGCAAATCTTTTATCTGATAAGGGTTTAATATTCAGAATATATAAAGAACTCCAACAATTAAAAAAAAAAAGACAACCCAATTTAAAACTGGGCAAAGGACATTTCTCCAAAGAAGATATTTAATGGCAAGTAAGCATATGAAAATATGCTCAACATCATTAGTCATTAGGAAAATGCAAATCAAAACCACAACAAGATACCACTTCATACATACATGGATGGGTATTATAGTTGAAAAAAACAAAGCAGAAAATAACAAGTGTTGGTGAGGATGTGGAGAAATTAGCACTCTCCTAAACTGCTGGAGGGAATGTAAAATTGTGCACCCACTGTGGAAAAGTTTGGCAGTTCCTCAAAAAGTTGAACACAGAACTACCATGTGACCCAGCAATTCCACTTCTAAGTATATACCCAGAAGAATTAAACGCAGGAATTCAAACAGATACTGGTACATGGATGTTCACAAGAGCATTATTTACAATAGCTAAAATGTGGAAACAACCCAAGTGTCCGTTAATGGATGGATGAACAAAACATGACACACACACACACACACACACACACAAACACAAACACACATATTGGAATATTATTCAGCCACTAAAAGGAATGATATCCCAATACATGCTCAGCATGAATGAACCTTGAAAACATGCTGAGTGAAATAGCTCTACACAAAGGACAAGTACTGTATGATTCCACTTATATGAAATATTTCTTGTTGGCAAAATCAGAGAGAAAATAGACTTGAAATTGCCAGGTACTGGGGGTGAGGGGAATGGGGAGTTATTGCTTAATGGGTACAAGAGTTTCTGTTGGAGGTGATGAAAATTTTTGGAAATAGATTATGGTGATAGTTGTACAACATTGTGAATATAATTAATGCATTGAATTGTATATTTTTAAATGGCTGAAATGGCAAATTTTATGTATATATATTTTACCACACATACAAACATTATGACTAGAATTTTTCAGAATTAATGAAATACAAGAATCATCAGATTCAGAAAATTGAGTCCAAGATAAAATATAATATTTATAAAAAAAGAGACATGGGTTAAAGTTGATAAGAAACATTGACATAGCTGCTTCTTTATACCCCTGCCATGGCACATACAATACTGTACTGTGGTTAGATATTTAGTCAGAATCAATTCTACCCTGTGTGACGGGTGTACATTTACAGCATATTCATTTTTAATTTTTTTTTAAATTTTCAATTGTATTTGTTTCACAAAATTTTAAGGAGATTTCAAAACAAGAAAAAAACAAGTGAAAATTTACTAAGATAACACTTCTGAACTATCAGTTTTCTGGGCACTGAACAAGCCCCTAAAACTTCACAATTCTCATTTCTTTTAAAATTTCCTCCCTCCCATTTTCTTTCTTTCTATGACTAATTTGTTGAGGGTCTTCCTTTTGGTTTTTCTTTCTTTCATATTTTCCATCTCTTTATCTTTCTACTTGATATTCTGGGAGACTTCTTTAACCTTACTTTCTCGTCTTTCTATTGAGTTTTTAATTTTAGTAACTATAATTTTATCTCTGAGTTATCTTGTGTTCTTTGATAATTGCTTTTTCTTAGCAAACTCTTCTTGTTTTGAGGATATATTATCTTTTCAAATATGCTTCTCAATGTATTATAAGTTTTAAAATTTGTTCTTCTGGGGTGATGGAAATGTTCTGTATCTTCATGGGAGGTGGTTACATGGTCTTGAAAAGAGATAGAAATTCACTGAAGATTTCTGCACTTAACTCTTTGCAAATTCCATCCTAAAAAATGAAAACAAAACCTGACTTTGCTGTTACAGGAGAAATACGAGCAAAAGTAGATCTAGATTTTACTGGGCCTGAAGCTTTTACAAATTACAAATTCAAACTTAGGTTTGAAAGTGAATATTTGTTTAGAATGATAAAAGAGATAAAACAAATGATGAATTTTAAGAAGCTGTTAAATACCACAATCATTACAAAATCCCCAAAAAATAACTTAATTATGTTTATTATTTAATGACCTGACACAGCTCTATAATGCCTTTTTCCTAACTTTTTTTTTTTTTTTTTGGCTGCATCCTCTTTGGCAAATTCTTCATATGTCAACATTTTATATAATTATTTTCTATAGAAAGGAGAGAGATTGTTCAGTCTTGTCTCTGGCATAGTAAATTGAATTTTTTCACTGAAAACTTTATTTATTAAACTTCATATACATACTTATGCCAGGAAAAAATATATTAAGATAAAATAATAAAACCTAAAATATATGCTATAGTACAAAAAGGAAAAAAGCAATGAATTAATATTTTAATAACATTAATATATTTTTTAAAGGGGGAAAAATATATGAAAAATTGCTTCCTATAAAACAAACTCTGCAAAGGTCAGAAATTGATTTTCACTAAGTATGACAGCACTGAAGTAATTAGAGTTCAGTTTCTTTTTTTTGCAGTCATTAGCATTGTGCCATTCATTGTTTATTTAGAAGCTACTGTTTAAATTCAGTATGCGTTATCATAGGATTAGAAACACAACCTGAATTTGAAGCGAACTTGAATGATTCTGAACCATTATGAGCTTCCTCTTGAAACAAATATCTGTAGCTGAGTCTGCATGTGTCTGGAGTTAATCATATAACTGGAACTTCATCAAACTTAACTCCCATATAGAATAAAATGTTTATTAAAGGATAAATATTTTTTAAAATAGGCTAATTTAAACCTTGCTTATATATTGTAATGTAAAAACCCAACAGTAACAATAGCAATTGTTTTGAACTTGCACCAACAAAAGATTTTGTAGGGGAGGGGTATTTTATCAGTAACAATTTTTAAAATTGCTGGCAGGTGGTAATATTAAAGTTTTGTTTTTTGTTATTGATAGTACAGAAAGATTTTTTTTTCAGCTTCACAATTCATTGTTGATAATGTTATGTCAATTTGAAAGATTGTTGGGAAAACCTCTATCAAGTTTTTATATGAACTACAAGATTTCAGGACTTTCTATCTTTCTGTAGTTGAGTCCTTGTAGTGATAATGAGCCATCGTAATATGCTATGAATGTACAATTTACATTAGCCAGTTTGTCATCCATGCTCTTGTGGTAATAGTGTACAGAGTTTTATGTTATATTGCTCTAAGTATTTTGTGTTAAATCAGCTGGAAATTTAATCATAAGAATTGTGAAAATGTCTGCATCACACAATTCCCACCAAAACAAATGTGTGTTGTGTTTATAATTGTATGCATTGCAATAGCAAGACTATTTCTGAAGGGCAAGAACTTCTGTTTTGAAAAGGACTCAATGAGAAACGAATCTTCCATTTACAATTTTACATTTCTGGACTTTCCACAGGCTAGCTTTTGGCTCCTAATCTTGTGTCTCCTCCACACCCACACCCCAGATGCCAGGTACCCAAGGACAATTCGATACCTCAGTCCAGTCTCACCCCAGCACCTCTGTGTCATGGCACTGATTCAGTCAGCAATGGACTGTAAGAATGTTTCTAGAAGTCACTGCTACACCAGGACAGCAGACAATAACATACCCATACACAAAACTGTGAGCCACATAAATTTATCCCACTAAATCCATACTTAATGTCTCCCCAAATCAACTTCCCCTTACCCAGAGCCCCAAAATGCCATCAGCCATTTTTTTAATCACCACTTAATAGAAGGAGTAGTGTGATGGGGGAAGTCTGAGAGGAAAGAGACAGCAGTCTTAATAAATTGCAATTAATGTGTCTTTGAAAAATTTTGCAATGATCTATGGCTAGCAAACATTTTGAGAGCTTCCCCCAGGACCCGTGAAGGGACACGAAGCTTCAACTTCATTACCTTGGTGGTTACTGTGCCCTGGATGAGAGGCAGACATGGGCTAAATCAATTCTCCTCTGCCTTCATTAATTCAGAAGAGCATGGTGTTCTCAGAGTCCATTATTTTGTGCATATCCGTTGAGTGCCTAGAAGTTCAGGTACAATTCTTATTAATGATATTTTTTATTTCCAAAAGAAAACACATTGACCAAAAAAAAAAAAAAATCAAATTTATTTGAATGTCTGTTCTTTATAGGAAATGGAGATTGAAGCAATAATTTTCTCTGTATCATGGGCTCACTAGAAAAGAATAGTTTTGTGACAGAGACCCCTGAAGCTTATTAATGATTTTCAGATTTCACCAATTAGATGGACTTATGCTTATTTTCTCTTTCGTATCTGGTACTCACAGACATTTAAACCTATTTAAGCATGTAACTAAGTATTGTTTATTATCTGTTATTAGCTAAAGTTAAAGTGCTTTCGGAAGGCAAGCTAAATGTATATGGAGAGAGTGGTAGAACAGTGCAGCCCTTATAAAAACTATGCTGTTGGGGAGCCTGTTTCCTATTCAGTTCAAATGCTAGGCAGCATGGCTGCTTCTTCCGTTCCCATGGAAACCTCAGCCTTGCTGAAGTTCAAGTTAATTTCTTACTGCCTTCTGCCTGCTGAGCTACAGGGCTTTCTCTCAGCTAATACCATGCAGAGGCCTGTTAGGAGACTGAAGTTTACTTAGGGACTCGCAGGGCTGCTTCCACAAGAGGTCAAGATTGAAAACAGATCCAGCTAAACCTCAATGCTGAATTAGTTGTAGGAAGAAAGGAGAAAGGAGTTAAAATATACCGCGTTTTGTTTTGTTTTGTTTTGTTAACTAAGCTATGTTAATGCAAATTGGCGGTATATTAGAAGTAATTCACATCACAGTGGACATAAAGTTTGTGTCATGTTTTATCATCCTTTTAAACTCTAAAATTGACCAAATTTCTATGTGCTTCTTGAAAATATTAATGATAGATAGAATCAGAAATTACAAGCTGTTGACCCATCAGTCAGCTCTGGCCTGCATACATGGTTTTTGGGGGCCTGTGCAGTGTTTTAAACAATGTTTGAATTAGTTGCCAACTTTTTTAAATTGGGAAACTTCTTGGGGAAAAAAAACACAAGATCTCTAGATTTCCAACTTCTCTTGAAATTTGGAGGATGTGGCTGGGTCTGCGTTCCTGCATTGTCAAAGCTGAACTCAGGTAGCAGCTGCTGCCTTGGGAAGGGGTGAGGACTTCCCAGCCTCGTCCCTCTTTAACATTTCACATTTGCATTTGTACTTTCATTGCATTTGCAATTTCATTCATTGGTGCTAGCTGCTTGGCACTGGCAGCATTTGCATTCACAATTCCTGCCTTAAATTTATGTTCTAGCTACCTCCTAAAGAGTAATATATAAACGTGAAAACTCAAATATACTTCACCAAACAGAATACAACATTGTTACCAGACTAACACACAGAGTGGAAAAATAAATATCAATCCCTTTTATTTGCTTCTGTAGCGTTAATTCTCTAGCATAAAGAACTTGATTTAAGTAATTTGCAGTGCTGTTAAATCAAGGATCAGCAAAGAAAACTGTAGGTATGTCAGCCTTCCTGTTCTCCACCTAAGAATACTTAATAATAATCACTTGTATTTTGTTGTTTGCTTTCTCTGTGGCAGTCACTGTATATTTATAGCATCTCCCTATCAATTGTCATTATAATGGTCTCCATTTTATTGATGAGAAAACCAAGGCTTAAGAGGATCGATAACTTGTCTAAAGCCATATGGTTTGTATATAAAAGATCCCAGCCTCATTCAATTCTGTCTTATTCTAGAGCTTGCGCATTAACTCACCACTGCTTATTTAACGGTCCTCATTTATTTAATTGTATTCCTCAAGAGTTAAAACTGTATATTTGTGATATTTCTAAATCTGTGTTAGGATATCTATAGAATGCAAAATTAAAAAAAAAAAGAAAGAAAGAAAGAAAAGGTCTATGACAGAGTCCTTATTGCAAGTATAGAATTTCAATGAGAAGGACAATTGTTTCATAGGTTTTATTACCTGCACTGTTCACAGACAAATAAATATGCAATCACATGCAGAGGGAAGTAGAAGGAACTAACAGAATACATAGAACTGAGGCGGAAGTTAATCAGAAGCAATAGTATGCCAAAGCCATTTGGAAGTATGAGAGAGTATGGTGCTTTGGGATGAAAAAAAGTTGTTGGCATGAGAAAAGAACACAAAAGAATTAATACAGTTGGTCAGTAAATACGTGTGTAGGATAATATTCTGAAATACTAGCAGATGTTTTTTAACCGGTATTTACTTTCTCCCTTTGCCCTTCCCTGCATTTGAACAGCTTGGGGTTCCATACTCATTGCTTTAGGGAACTGGTGATGTGTTTGGACAAATGGAGCCTCTGACAGCTTCACAACACCTCCCAAATGCCAACCTGTCCTTGAACAGCAGAGTGATGCCTCTGCCTCAGAAGTGGCGAAGTGAGCTGTCAGAACTGAAAGTTTCTCGTGGACAGGAATGAAGGACATCTACTTGTCCCTTATCCTGCATGGATAAATGGCCATCTCATTTCAGTACAGACCAGTATGGAAGAGGTGACATCACCAGTCAAATGGTTCCCACCCTACCGCAATACACATACCCAATGCCTTAGCACTTAGCGAGTCCCTGGGATTTGGCTGTGATCCCACGGAAAAGTTGGGGGGAGGGGGGAAGGACATTGTTTCCATCTCCCTAGTGGAATGAAGACTCAAAGGCTGAGAAAATAGCCTGAGTATAGAAAAATACTTTTTGTACACCTGAGTTGTGAAATGAGCATCATATCCTTTAAAAATCACTAATAATTGCAGAAATACAAATAACGACACAAACTCCATTTGTTTGCCTAACAGGTTAACAAACATTTGAAAGGTTGATAATTCAGTTTGCAAGGCTGTGGGGGAAGAGGCATTCACAAATGCTGTTGGTGGGAGAGTAAGCCCACATAAACTCTCTTGAGGCATTTTGGCACCAGGTATCAATTCTAAGGAAATTGTTGGACATGCACTCAAAATTAATATATAAAGTATGTTCATTTCAGTGTTGCTTACAATAGTGAATAATTACAGCCAAATGTGTGATCAACAAGACAGGATATATTAGATAAATTACAGTAAGCTATTAAAATGGAACAATATGCAGCCACTAAAAATGATTGACCTAGTTCTTTGCTTACTAATATATCCAATACTTGTAATACATATTATAGGGGAGAAAAGAAAGTTTCCAAGTGGTGAGTATATTATGAGAAATTCCATAACTACATAGATAGTTTGCATAGAAAAGTTCTGGGAGGCTATGCACCAATGTGTGAACAGTGACAATCTTTGGTTGACAAGATTATAAATCATTTGAATTTGGTTTTCATTTGACCTCGCTGTATTTTCTAATTATTTACAATGGACATGGATTATTTGTGTTTCTATCTTACTAATTTTATTTAAAGAATAGAAAGTGATTGGAAAGAGCTGAAACATACTGTTATCGTGGATGAGTGACAAGGATGGGGAATGGATTCAGATTTAGGATTCTGATCATAAATTCATAGATTGACATTTGTTCTCACACATGAATTTTCTCAACATTCCAGGGAACAAGCAAGATAACTGTAAAAATGATTGAGATATTTTTTCCAACAGCAGGCACTGAGACCTTGAGAATTAATACTAGAGCCAATATCATAACATTTTTCTCTCCATGAAGATGGCTTAAATAGATATAATACATTTTCCTTTGCCTATGTTGCCTAGGCAACAAATATAGAGTAACATCTCTTTAAGGTGAGAATTATCTACTGTCCATCTGATATACCACAGTTAGTGTCTGTACCACTGGTTCTCATACTTTTGTTCAGAGCCAGCCCAGTTGAAGGCACCACAAACACCCAACAACAATGGTAGTGGTTTTCAAAACAGAATATGCCCCCCACCTCCAACCTGCCACATCTGGTGGCCCCCTTCCTGGCAAAGGAGGCACTTGAGGTTTGAAACCTCCTCCAGATGATTTTACTATGTCTCCCCGAGACTCGTCCAGTCTGAGCTGTACCATGTAGTTGTAACAAACCTCATACTACCTTGTCAAATCCTTTTCTTGGTTTAACATTACACCTTTATGTGACTTTTTTAGGTAATATACTAATTATAATCATAACTAGCATTTATTGAAAACCTATTCAGGCAACATGCTAAGCATTTTCTAAGCATCATCTCAATTAACAGGTTACAAAGTATCTTGCCCTCCCACCCCACCTCCACCCCCATCAACTATCCAAATGTCCAGTTTCCATTACTTTGCTTTCTGATAAGGAGAGTAGCATTTAAAAATTCCTGCCAGTGAATAAAGCAACAGCTTTCACAAGTGGAGCAGAATTGCTGCTCATAGACAATCACCAGAATGACCTGTTTGGCCACTTTTTGAAGCTGTGCAGCTAGAGTTACACTTGGTTGTAATACTAATGTGATCTGCAAAACTGAATACCCAGTACCAGGCTCTTTGTAATGGATACAATCCCTGACTGTCTGCTTCCCAACTTGTATCAAATGCCTATGTCAAGCTAGACCATCACAATGCATGCTGTTTCTTCCCAACATTTCATCATGAATATTTTTCAACATACAGCAAAGTTAAAAGAATTTTACCATTAACTCCCATAAAGCCACTACTTAAATCTACCATTAACATTTCACTATTGTTTATATATTCTGTAATTAAGCATCAATCTATCTTTCTCTCTATCCAGGAATCATCTCATTTTTTCTTCCCCTGTATACTTCAGCATACGTATTATTAAACCAGACCAGAACACAAGCTTATGGGAGGCAGGCAGTTCCCCAAAGAGAATAAAAAGAGAGGAGATGACTTGAACATGCCCCGTTTCTTCTTTCAAACTCAGCAATTAAACCAGGCAGTCTTCTTGCAATGTGGAGGAATAAAAAGTGCCAAGAGAGGCTATGAGTGTGACAATAGGGAACTCTACACACACACACACACACCCTGGAGTAGAAAATGTATTCCTTACAAAGGATGCACTGAATGATGTGATGGATGAACTTCTTCAGTAACATCCCAACAATAAACACGATTTCCTGCCACATCTAAAACTATCACCAAACAACAATTTGGACTTCAAGACTCTGGTCTTCCATTTTTTTTTCAATTTTCTTATGACTGTATCTATCTCTGTTTCTCTTTGCTTTTATTTGAGTGTTGCCTTCATTCTCTCCTACTCCAAAAGGACATTCTCCATGGAAAGAGGAATGTGATGGCCTTTGGTGATGGACTCACATTCTAATAACTTCCTGATCAGAGAAGAAAAATAACTATTTACTTCTAGCTCCAGGCTCAAAAATTCCAGGAAAGGACTAAAATCGGTCCAGCTTGGATCACATCTTTATCCCGGACCAATCACTGGGGCCAGGGGATAGGGCACTGTATTTGGCCCAACTGTGTCATGTGTCAATCCCTGTGGTAAAGGGGATAGGTGGGATCTATTATATAAGGAAGGTCAGGGTTCTGGTCTCACTAGGAACACAAAGGAATTCCAATATTCTAAGTCATTTACTTATATCCCTTTTACCCCAATATCTACTCCACCCCTAAACTTTATTAAAAGTTGAAATTCCTGCTCATATTGTAGGAAGAAAATGTCCCTAGCAAGCAGTTTTTTTATTATGACATTTGGGTGCAGTCATTTTTATTTTTAGGGTTTTGCTTACATTGAGTGAATTAATATACCTCTTAACATGCTTTTGTGTCAAGGAAAATTAATAGTTTTTACTAAGATTGATCATGCAATTTTTGTTCTTGAAATTTTTGTTGAGCAAATTTAAAACTTTAAGGGTGAATTCAAATGCTTAAGGAACTTGGTATGAGGGGAGAATAAACTGTTTAACCTCTGTTTAACCTCCTCTAGCATGTTTATTTAAACATTCTGCCAATGTTGATATGATTCATCCAAGAATGTAACCCAGGTTATGTACGGTTAGATATAATTTATTTACAAAGCTGCACAACTTTGGTTGCTTCTACAAGAAACTTTAAGAAAATAAATGAAATGTGCAACTGCTTTAATCAAGCAGTGTCAACATATAAAAGTAAAAACAAAATTGATAGACAATCCCAACTGTTAATACCAACTAGGTTTTTCCAAATTAGGGATTTGACCAATAGCCAAAGAAAGAGATATTTGAATAGATAACGTAAGCCCGGGATACCTTGTCTCAAAATCTCACCCATCTCTCCAACTTTTAAATCAATAATCAACCCATGCTATCAAAATCAAAATAAAACCAACCAAAAACCCATTTTCCTTTGCAAAAACTACGATCTTCTCTTGTGACAGTGTTAGCAGAACTAAAATTCTGGGACTCCTTATCTTTGCCAGCATATGGGTAGAAAATCTCTAATATCCTGATTTTTTCAAAGTATCAGAGTGAAATCGGATAAGCAACTGGTACGTTAAAATGAGACTTTTTCAGATACTCAGTTTAGGGTTATTTCAGAGATGCTGAGTATATTCTTGCTTGATTGTTTAAAAGTGCCCTTGGGGCTGCCCAATCAAAAGCCAGGGTCCTACATGGCATTGTGATTTGACCTTCTCTTGGACCTTTCCAATATATGCTCTGCTCCTGCTTTCCAGAAAGCCTTTCTGCCGTGGGAAATCCTGCCGGCCGGTCCTAAAGCCTGGGTGGGGTTTCCCCACAACTTAATTAGCCTGCTCCTCTGGATCCCTGGGGGAGAAGATATTAGGGCTGGACAGTCAAAACATAACAGGAAAGCCTTTCCTCTAGGTTCCTGTGCCAGGAAATAGCTCTTAGTGCCAAGACTACAACTCCCGTGCCAAGACCCCAGTCATAAGGAGTTTGACATTCCGTGGTTATATCACTGCTACTGAAGGAATAATGCTTTGCACAAAACCATGATGTCTAAAGTGCATCCTGTTCAGTGTAGAGCCTTGAGCAAACACAGAAACTTCTGTCCCTACTTGTATCAAATGGTGGACAAAGACTTCCAGTCATAGTTCTCTTTCTTTGACACACAAATGTATATGAAAGGGAGAGAGGGAGAGAAGGAGAGGGAGAGGGGGAGGGGGAGGGGAGGAAGGGGGGAGAGAGGGGGAGGGGGAGAGAGTGAGAAAGGGAAGGGAAGGGACCGGAAGGGAGGGGACAGGAAGGAAAGGGAAGGGAAGGAAAATAAATTAAGAACATTCGAGTATTGAAATCACTGAGGCATACCAGAAGTCAATCCATTCAGCCCAATATTTTGATTTTGAAAATGAAAATTAATGAATGTTTTAAGGGATTACATAGTTGTCCTTCATGATGTAAAGCCTAAAAGGTTGGAATGGATTCCAAATATTCCTAATTGCCTTAATTTCGGCCTTTAAGTCCTCATAAGCTCAGTTCAGCAATACAACATTTCCACCTTGAACACAGCCTAATAGACTAGGCCATGACTAAAGAGGTATCACTCAGCATTCAAGGAGTTAACTCCTGAGCTCCCCGCTTCTCTTTCTTCTCCCTCTTTAACCTCCCTTGGGTATTCAATTCAGCTTTTTCGGCCTAGTCTCTCCAGGTAAATAGCACTGTTTGCTGCCTCTTCTGGATTCTGATCCGAGGTTCCATTTCTTGGTTTGTAAATTCATGTATTCCTCTAATAGCTCTTTATCACAAACAGGATGTTGGTAACCACCTTTTGTATTTGCAGGGCCACCCCAAGAAGGTCACACTAGGTGTGGCCTAACCTTCCAGACATGCTCTCTGACAGGTAAAGCACTCCTTAGGTTTACTGCTCCCCCCTTTATAAAGCAACACCTTTCCTTACTTGCCACAAACCTACTTAGTTCAAGCATCTCAGCTAATGCCTGCACCTCACCACTTGAGTCTCTTTAATGTGTCTCGGGTGTAGCAGGGATTCTTCAAAGTTTCCAAGGCTGAAAATTTCTAGATTTGGAGTATACATTTCAGTTCAAGCCAACTTAGCCCCACGCCACATCTGTCTTCACTGGCTAAAAGTATAAATCTTTTTAGCAGGACTTTTTACAAAATACTTCTATTCTCTTGATTATTTTAACTGCTACTCTCAACTCACTAAAATTTGGTGATGTTAATTTGGGCAGGTAAAAAAAAATCATTGATATGACCTGCTGCCAGAGCTGCTAAAAGTCAAATATATGGAAACAATCATATTGTAAGCTTCTCAAAGGAAAGGCATGCCTTATTCATCTTTGTATTTCTACAGTATATATCATGATTCTTTGATCAAAGTAGACACCTAATAACATTTAGGGGGGGAAAGTAGGATAAAACCTGTATATAGAGTCTGATTCCAATTTTTAAAATATCTATAATATATATTATGAGCCTGTAGTTTGAAAATAGTTTTGGGGAGACTGACCAATCTTTTTTCATTTGGTTCACTTTTTTAACAGCTTTATTGAGATATAATTCACATACCATACATTTCACCTATATAAAGAATGCAATACAGTGGTTTTTAGTATAGTCACAGAGTTGTGCAACCATCACCCCAAAAGCAGTCACTCCCCATTTCTCCCCAACTTTCTCCCATCTCCAGCCCTAGGCAACCACTAATCTACTCTCTGTCTCTATGGAATGCCTGCCTATTCTGGATATTTCATGTAAATGTAGTCATACAATATGAAGTCTTTTGGTTCCAGTTTCTTTCACTTAGCATAATACTTGCAGGGTTCATCGTTGTTGTAGTATATTTCGGGACTTCATTCATTCTCTGCTGAATATTTATTTCATTATATGGGTTAACATTTATTTATTCGTTCATCAGATGATGGATATTCGGATTGTTTCTCTGCTTTTTAGCTATTATGACAATGCTACAATGAATTTTGTATATCTGTTTTTGCATGAACATACAGTTTCATTTTTCTCCAGTATATGTAGGTATAGAAATTGCTGAGTCACATGGTAACTCTATTTTTAACCTTTGAGGAACTGACAGACTGTTTTCCAAACTGCCTGCACCATTTTACGTTCTCACAAGCATAATATGAGGCTTCACTTTTTTCCCTTCTTCCGTTCCCTTCATTCAGGCATTCAGGCCTTTCTTTTCTTATTGCCTCAGAGGAAGGATGTAAATGGGCTGGGAAAAGGAACAAAGCAGTGTTCCTAACTTTCCTTTCCAAAACCCTTAGGGGACCAGTGAAGACTCACAAATAGGCAAAAGGGAAGAGAGAGAGGACTTCCTTCACCCCACTCCACCCCATCCTCCTTGGAGAGGGAACATGCTTTTCTTATTGAATAGAGCCAAGACTCAAGGAGAGAATCGCTACAAGGAGAATCAAGGCAGCTGAATCTTTAGAGAGTTTTGCAGACATTTCCTTGCCCCAGTGGGTCAAGAAGAGCAGATAGATCAGCTCTGATCAGAGTTGGCACGGAAGGGCCAGGTTGACAGGGATGAGGAACATCTCCGTGCAAACGTACAGAGATGAAAGACCCAGTCCTGCCTCCTATCACCTTGGAACTACATAAACCTCCTGGAACTCAGAGAAATGAAGTGGTGAGGGAACTCATGCTGATTAAGATTAATGTTTGGTCAGTCAAGCAAAATACAGGTTCAAATTAAAATTATATTTTTGAGTTTTGGATTGCGATTAGTATTGAGGTTAAAGAAATCAAAAGTCCAATAAGTATATAAAAGGACACACTTATTGCCTGACACTATTATATGTGACAAGGCCACGGAACAAAAGACATTTTTCTAAATTGCTGGTAGAGATGTCTGTTAGAAGCACCACTTTGGAGAGCAAGTAGGCAGTATGTAGTAAAATTGAACAGTTTCAGGCCCTGTAACCTAGCAATTGCCCTTCTAAGGTTCTTTATATCCTAGGCAACTCTTGCACAGGCAAGTCACATATGCAAAAGAATGTTGATTGTAACACTCTTTGTAATGGGGTAGGGGCAAAAAAGAGGAGCAAAAGCCCGTCCTCTGAGAATAGGTAAATAAATTGTACCATATGCATTCAAAGGAGTGCTAAGTAGCCTGGCTACCTGTTACAGTTTGCTAAAGCCGCCAGAATGCAATACACCAGATATGGGTTGGTTTTTACAATGGGGATTTATTAGCTTACAAATTTACAGTTCTAAGGCTGGGAAATGCCCCAATTAAGGTATCAACAGGATGATGCCTTCTTTGAAGATAGGCTGCTGGCATCTGAGGTTGCTCTTTCAGCAAGGCACGTGGCCGGTGTCAGCTGGTCCTTTGTTTCTGGGTTTTTGGCTTTCAGCTTCTGGTTCCAGTGGCCTTCCTCTCCGAGTTTCTATGGGTCCTCTCTTAGCTTCTCCAGGGCTTTTCCTCTCTAAACTCTCTCAGCTTTTTCTGTCCTTTATCCTCTCATGAAGGACTCCAGCAAAAGGACTAAGACCCACCTTGAATGGGGTAGGTCCCATCTCAATCAAAATAACCGAACTGAAAGTTCCAACTTACAACAGGTCTACAACCACAGGAATAGATTAAAAGAACATGGACTTTTCTGGGGTACATAATGGCTTCAAACTAACAAACTACCCAAAATGTGATTCCCAACGAGCTGCACTGGCTTTACCTGGAAACTTGGTGAAATTTAGAACTTAGGGCTCCACCTCAAACCTACTGAATCAGAATCTGTATTTTAATAAGATCCCCTGGTGATGTGTGAGACAATTAAAGTTTGAGAGGCACTGTTCTAAGCAATTAAGTGAATGAACTAGGGCTCCTTTGAATAACTCTTTATAACAAAATATTCAGATGAAAAAGTTGACAAAGTCGGTATAGCATGATGTTGTTTATATAAAATTTGAAAATATGCACAATAATGCTATGTCTTAATGAATGTATTTATATGTACTTGAGACATAAGGACATGCAGGGAATTTTATAAATACCAATGGTAGTTAACTGGGGGGAAGGGGGAAAAGATTAGGAAGGAGATACACAGGGGGATTCCGCTGTACTTACATACTTTTTTTTTAAGCTACATGGTGTGTACACTTGTGTTTCTTTTTTTTTTTTTCCCATGTATTTTTACCTGCCTAAAATTTTCATTTGAACAAGAGGCTTAATATTTATATCTGGTTGGGTGTTTTTTATTTTCTTCTGAATAGTTCTGTATTTTCCAAATTCTTTATAATAAACATTTATTACTTACATAATCCAAACATAAATTTCAAAGTAATGCTGAATTCTAATTTTGCTTTTGATGAAGTAGGCATCTTTTCACTTAAAGCATCAAATTAATTGCCATCCTTACTGCTTTCTAGCTGCTTACTCCAATCAGGAGTCAGTGGTGATGCCTGAAAAACACCCAGGATGGTAACTGGCACATAGTGTCTTCCCCCACCCCCACCCCCCAAGAGGTGGGCAATGATTCCAATAAGAACCTTGGTGCTTGTCCTGACTTTGCTGTTTGGGGAAGCGTGGAATATAATAAAACACATCATTTCTCTGAGACTCTCTTTTCTTTAAAATGGGTATAATAACTCATGCATGGTTTATCTCACAACATTCTTGTAAAGATAAAAACTGAAAAGTTTGAAAATGTGTTTGAACACTAAACTGCTTTGGGAAGGTCAAGTTCTTCCTTAAACTTGCAACCTCACTCTGTGGCATCAGTCTGCCTAAAGCTTCCAGGTATGATGAGCCAACCACCCCCTGCCACCCAACCCAAAATGGAGATGTAGCATTGAGAGAAAAAATAAGCCTCTATTCTTTTAAGTCACTGAGATTGTGGGGTTGTTTGTTACAGAGAATAACCTAGCCTCTCCTACTGATATAGAGGGAAATCCTAAGACACTTGCTGCTTCCTTTGAAGTTGTCACAACAGTAACCTTCAACAGAAGTTACACCATTCCTTTCCATAACCTGGCTAACTTGGAAAAAAAAACGAAAAACAAAATGAAGAAAATGCTGAGTCCCCAGAGGCTTTATTAATGGAGATATTCTTCTCTGATGAAGAAGTCTACATGCTCCTCCTGCAGGCATTGAGTCTGGTTCCTGTGGAATCTCAGGGGCATCTCTGAAGCTGGGGACACAGTACTCAAGAAAGGATGTTGATTTTCCTCTTTTCCCCTGTTCAAAGATTGAGCTGCCAGAGGTAAGTTAACAAATTAATTTTTAAGGTCTATTAGTGCTCATACTTTTTTTCTAATCTTTTTCACAGCGTTTACCGCTGACTCATAATTCCACACCTGTATATATCCTTTCCAATTTATTTGTTCTTCTGAGAAATGAAAAAAAGAAACAGCCTCCTATAGTCAGGTGACCTCTAAAAGGTGTTATAGTTTTGACCTTCTAATCCCCACAGATATTTTCTATAGTTACCTTGTACAAAGTTCTTTATTTGAAGTGCTTGGAAGAATATCTAGATAATTACTCATCGCATCTCGAAGGCTTTCAACTCAGCATGAAGCACTTTTACCTCAGCCTTTATGTGGTTTTGTTTTGGAGACAATGTCTCTGAAACTCTTGATTCATTGCTGAGAATATTTAAGCTTTACTTACTCTGTTCTATGTGGTTTGAGATTTTATTTTTTCATATTTGTTTTCAACTCCTTAAGGAGAAGTTCAGAAGATAAAGAATGCCATTCACCAAAAGATATCCATTTTTGGCAAGAGAAATTTTCTAAAGTTGATGTTCAGTTGTTGACACTGAGGAAGTGTGAAAGGTTTACAAATTTTTAAAGACTTAATTTTTTTTTTTTAGTAAAAAATTGTAATCTTTTTTTTAATTCATTTTATTGAGATATATTGACATACCATGCAGTCATACAAAACAAATCGTACATTCGATTGTTCACAGTACCATTACATAGTTGTGCATTCACCTAAATCAATCCCTGACACCTTCATTACCACATACACAAAAATAACAAGAATAATAATTAAAGTGAAAAAGAGCAATTAAAGCAAAAAAGCATACTGGGTGCCTTTGTTTGTTTGCTTTTTTCCTTCCCCCATATTTCTACTCATCCATCCATAAACTAGACAAAGGGGAGTGTGGTCCACATGGTTTTCCCAATCCCACTGTCACCCCTCATAAGCTACATTTTTATACAATCGTCTTCAAGATTCATGGGTTCTGGGCTGTAGTTTGATAGTTTCAGATATCTACCGCCAGCTACCCCAACTCATTAGAACCTAAAAAGGGTTGTCTAAATCGTGCGTAAGAGTGCCCACCAGAGTGACTTCTCAGCTCCTTTTGGAATCTCTCTGCCACTGAAGCTTATTTCATTTCCTTTCACATCCCCCTTTTGGTCAAGATGATGTTCTCCATCCCACGATGCCGGGTCTACATTCCTCCCGGGGAGTCATATTTCACATTGCCAGAGAGATTCATTCTGCTGGGTGTCTGATCCCATGTAGGAGGGAGGGCAGTGATTTCACCTGCCAAGTTGGCTTAGCTAGAGAGAGAGGGCCACATTTGAGCAACAAAGAGACAGTCGGGAGGAGGCTCTTAGGCACAATTATAGGGAGGCCTAGCCTCTCGTTTGCAGCGACAGTCTTCCCAAGGGCAAGTCCTGTGGTAGAGGGCTCAACCCATCAAACCACCAGTCCCCTATGTCTATGGGCACATTAGCAACCACTGAGGTGGGGCAGGCCAATACCCCTGCATTATCCACAAGCTCCTCAAGGGGGCTCTGCATATTTTTTCCTTTTTTTTTTTTATTTTTAATTAACTCTTTTTTTTTTAAATCAACTGTATAAAAATTTAAAAAATTTAAAAAAACATACAATAAAAGAACATTTCAAAGAGACCACAACAAGGAAGTAAGAGAGAGACAACTAACCTAAGATAACTACTTCACTTCCAACATGTTCCTACTCTACCCCAAGTAAGTAACCTAATATAGCAACATTTCTGTGAACTTGTTCCTACTATATCCATCAGAAATTAACAGGCCATAGTCATTCCTGGTCATTCCCCGAACATTAAATTTACCCACAATAGCTTATCTGTTCTGATTATTGTTCCCCCTTCCTTAATTGCTCTCTATCACTAGTTCCCCTACATTCTACATTATAAACCATTTGTTTTACATTTTTCAATGTTCACATTAGTGGTAGCATATAATATTTCTCTTTTTGTACTTGGCTTATTTTGCTCAGCATGATGTCTTCAACGTTCATCCATGTTGTCATACGTTTCACATCGTTCCTTCTTACTGCCGTGTAGTATTCCATCGTGTGTATATACCACATTTTATTTATCTACTCATCTGTTGAAGGACATTTGGGTTGTTTCCATCTCTTGGCAATTGTGAATAATGCTGCTATAAACATTAGCATGCAGATACCTGTTCGTGTCATGGCTTTCAGATCTTCTGGATAAATACCAAGAAATGCAATAGCTGGATTGAAGGGTAACTCTGTATCTAGTTTTCTAAGGAACTGCCAGACTGTCTTCCAGAGTGGCTGAACCATTATACAGTCCCACCAACAATAAATAAGAGTTCCAATTTCTCCACATCCCCTCCAGCATTTGTAGTTTCCTGTTTGTTTAATGGCAGCCATTCTAATTGGTGTGAGATGGTATCTCATTGTGGTCTTAATTCGCATCTCTCTAATAGCTAGTGAAGCTGAACATTTTTTCATGTGTTTCTTGGCCATTTGTATTTCCTCTTCAGAGAACTGTCTTTTCATATCTTTTGCCCAGTTGTAGGATTTCTTTATATATGCAGATTCAGTTAAAGACATAATTTTGAATAGCTCCTTAGAGAGAGGGAGGGAAAAAAAAGCATATCTACATGAGGCTATAGGCATACTGAATTGTTATAAGAAGTTAGACTACTAAAAACTACTTGAAAATCTAGGAGGTTCTTTTGCTTACCTCCCTCCTTCCTTCAGCTGTGCTACTTCTTCCTGGTCTTGTGCTAAATGTTGTTTCTTCAGCAAATCTTCCCTGATCCCCAGCTAGGTTGGGCCCTCATGCACTCTCTCATAGAACACCATATATTTCCCTCTTAGCTATCACTGTTATCATTAACTAAGCATTAGTATAATTGTTTATTGACAATCTTCAATAAATTGTTAGCTCTGTGACAGCAGTAATCATGTATGTATTGTTTGCCACTATATCAGCACCCGATTTATCAATTCAACACCTATTTATTAAGTACTATATGCCAGGCAATGCAGTAAGTATTGGGGATGCATGGTGAACAAAACAGACAAAGTTTCTTGCCCTGATGAAAATTATTCAAGGGCAGGGACCCAAACAATAAATGATAATCATAATAATTTTGTAATATATTAAAAGGTAAAAAAGCGTATGGAAAAAAGGCAAGGTAAATGAGTGTAAGGGTTATCAGAAATGTGGAGGGAAGGTAGCTGGTTGCAGTGTTAAATAGGGTGGTCATTGAGAACGCGAGCTTTGAGCAAACACCTGAAGGACTTGAGGAATTTAGCCAAGTGGATACCAGGGCAAGAGTGTTCCGGGCTGAGACAGCAGCTAGAGGAGATTCCTTATGGCAGGAGGATGTCTGGTTTGTGCTAGGCACAGCAAAGGGGTCAATGTGGCCAGAGTGCACTGAGCAAGAAAGAAAATAGTAGAAGATAAAGTCAGAGATGCTCAATAAACATTTATTGAGTGAATGAATGAATAAATAGATACTTGTTTTAAAGAATTTTTGCATGCCTTGCTTATCATCCCATAGGTGGTAAAACAGCCTCTAGATTCATCCATACCACAAACTATAATCTTTTGTATGTTAAGTGGCAACTCTACAAGGCATTATGTCCTTCTAATGCCAAAGAGGAACCATCTCCTGGCTGTGTGAAAAGATGGCCATATGTCCTCTTAGCCATAAGTTACCCATTCCCTCCTGGCCTGGATTCACACACATAGTCTGATAAAATTGATTGTGTGGCTCCCGTCACAAGTCCATGGTGCTGACGGCCCACTCCACCTTCAAAACTGAGATGATGGGTACCCAAGTGTGGGCAGAGGGACCGGAAATTGTTCAAAGAGGCTGAAAAGCTCTATCTCACTCAGCACAATGAGCAAATGGAGGCGGAAAAGTAACAGGCTTTTTGTGAACAAATGGCTCCTTACTCAGGCTTGCATCAGAGCCTCTGGAAAGCCTCTGAAATCCACACACATTAGGGGTATAAATCATTGATTCCCCCAATACCACTGGGGGATCAATTGTGAGATGCTAGGCCATGTAGACACCCAGCCAAGTTCTCAGAACATCCTAGGAAGTCTTCTCAAAATGTGGATTCTGGGCACTCACTTCTGGAGGGTCTGATTCAGTGAATCTAGGTGGACTCAAGAATAAGTCTTTTTAACAGCTCCTCAGGAAAGTTTAAGAAGCAGTCAGGTTTGGGGACCACTGCTTGATTGGTCTCATAGTGTGCCTGCATTTGACCAGAAAACAACATCTTTTACTAACGGTTTTGGGTTTTCTGGTGTATTTCATGCATCTGTGTTCAAGGGAAAAAAGTTATGTTGGGGAAGGAGCAGAAGGGAGGCCTGCTAGCCTTACCAAGATAACAGGCATTTGAGATAGCTCAAATGCCCAGAGGGACAGTACAGGAAAATTTTGTCCCTCATCCCAGATTTTGCCTCACCTATCAGTAAAATCTTCCAATGGGTTCAGTACAGGAGAGTTTTTGCATATTGATGGCATTGTAACAAGAAAGATAGGAAGTTTGGGAACCTGAGAATTTCTACAAATATCTAGTAAGGGGTGGTGAGAAAGATGGGGTGTGGAGCCAGTCATCACATTGGGTTCCAATGACCCCCACATCTGATATTCACAACGCTGCATAAGCCCCTTCCATGCTGTACCAGGGTGGGTCTGCGTGGCCAATAGCATATAAGAGAAGTGATGTGATGTCACTTCCATAATTAGGTTTTTTTAAAAAGACAGTATCTTCCATCTGGGGCCCTCTCTCCCTCTTGGGTCACTCACTGAGAGAAGCTAGCTGCCATGTCTTGAGGCTACCCAGGCAGCCCACAGAGAGAGCCACACATTGAGGAACTGAGAACTCTGGCCAACAGCTAGCGAGGATTAGAGGCCAGCCAACGACCTGAGTAAGCTTGGAGTGGATTGAGCTTTCAAAAGGCTGTAGCCCCCAGTCAACAGTTTGACTGCAACCAGAACCAGAACTACCCCCGCCTAAGTTCTTGACCCTCAAAAACTGCATGAGATATAAAGTTTGTTGTTTTAAGCTGCTAAGCTTTGTAACAATTTATTATGCAGCAGTAGGGTAATTAATAGTGATTTCAACAGCTCATCATATACTCCCAACCTAGAGTTTTCTCTTTTCTAGACTCTTCTCAGTTAAAAAAAATTTTTTATTGAAGTATACATATTGTTTAAAGTGTACAAATCATAAGTGAATATACCCATAGAAACTACAACCCAGATCAGGAAATAAAATATTATTAGGACCCAGAAGCCCCTTCATGCCCCTTTCCAGTTACTGACTACCCTCTCCCTAAAGATAACCACTGTGGCCATAAAATAGTTTTGTCTGCTTTTGAGCTTTATGTATATGGAACCATTTTCTTTCCCACAACATTATGTTAGTGAAAACTTACCAGTATTTTGTTGTGTATCAAAAGTATCAGTTGGATTATGTTATTGGTTTTGTAGGAGTTAGTTATATATTCTGGATAGCAGTGGCTTGTGTCAGATATATGTATACAAAAATATCTGCTCTACTTTATGGCTCTTCCATTCTCTTATTGGGATCTTTAAATGAAAGAATTTCCTAATTTTAATGTAGTCCAGTTTATCACTAATTTTGTTTATGGTTAGTGTTTTTTTTGTGTGTACAGTTTAAGAAATAATTACCTAAACCAAGAACACAAAGATATTCTCTTTGTTTTTTCCTACAAGCTTTATTTCAGTTCCTACAATACATATGAACTGATTTGTATATATGGTGTGGGATAGAGGTCGTAATTCATTTAAATCCTATATAGATAGACTCTGAACCATGCATTAAAGATCTTTTTCCTTGCACTTTATGTCTCTTTTGTTATAAATCTAGAGTCCTGTATATGGTCTGTTTCTGGACTGTTTATCCTGTTGCATGATCTAGTCTAGTTGTCTGTTCTTTCATCATCACTGTCGTAATTACAGTAGCATTTTGGTAAATCGTGATATCTAGCATGTTTTTCTTCTTCAAGATTTCCTTGGCTATCTTGCTCTTTTATATTTCCATATAAATTAGAATCATATATTTCCACACGTGCAAAACATGCTGGGATTTTTATTGGGATTACACTGAATCTATAAATCAATGTAATGTAGTGGGAATTGACATCTTTATAACATCAAGTTCATCCATCTATGAATATGGCATATTCCTCTATTTATTTAGGTCTCAATTTATTTCAGTAGCATTTTGTAGTTTCCAGTTTAAAGTGACTAGCTTTTTTTTTTTTTTTTTTTTACTTTTTATTTTAAAATAATTTTGGAAAGATAGCACATGGAGTTCCCCCATGCCCTCCACTTGGCTTTGCCTAATGTAAATGTGTTTTTAACCATGGTACATTTATCAAAACTAAGAAAATTAACAATGGCACAATATTAACTTAAACTACAGACATTACTCAGATTTCACCCATTATTCCGTTAATATCTTTTCTCTGTTTCAGGGTGCAATCCAGATTATCACATGGTTTTCGGGCGGCTAACATCAATACAGAGCAAATTCTTATCTATCATCAACATCTTGTCTCCTTTCATTTCCAGTTGCCCCCATTGTCACTGGGAGTTTTGCTCGTCATCTGCAGAGCTTCCCCACATTCAGTGGAGGGATGACAGAGCAGATAAGAAATTACAGCTGACAATACTCCATGGTGGGGAAAAGGTTTTTGCATGGAACACACGCTCCTTTGCCAGAAACCTGCACAACTCACTTTTTCAATCCATTTAGGCTCTGTTAAAATGTCCTTTCATCAAAGAGGTCTTCTTTGACTACCCCACTAAAAATAGCAGCCCCATTGCTTTCAAATGCCCTTTCCCTGCTTAGCTCTTCTACTTATTACCACCTGACATCACACATATCCTCTGTTTGCATACGTATTATCTGTTTCTCTCACTGGAATGTAAGTTCTCTCTGAGGGCCAGGAAATTTCTCCATCTTGTTCACTGCTGTATTCGCAATATTGAGAACAGTACTTGGCACCTGGTAGGTGCTCAGTAATATTTTTCTTAATTACTGAATTAATGAATGTGCAGCTTTAAAAACTTCAGAGAGGTATCAAGGCTGGAGCAGGGGTATACACAAGTACCTGTCTTCTCCCTGACACAGTGGTAGAAAGATGTAATTCTCCTTGAGAAATGGCTTAGGTTGAATTATGTCCCAACAAAAAGCATGGTTTTTAACCTTACTCTGCCTTCCTGTGGTGTGAATTCATTTGTAAATAGGACCTTTTGAAGATAATATTTTTAATTAAAGTGTGGCCAACTGAATCAGGGTGGGGCTTAATCCATATTACTGGAGGCCTTATGAAGAGATTAAACCAGACGCCAGAAGTCAGAGAAAGCCACAGGGAGGAGCAAGAGTTGGAAGTCAGCGGAAACTTGAAGAGCATTCTCAAAGAGAGAGAGATCACCACGTGATGGAAGTAGAGATGCAAGCCAGCACCAGAACACTACAGACTCTGGGGAGAAAGCATCACTTGCTGACACTTAGATTTTGGTCTTCTAGCTTTCCAAACCATGGGCCAATAAATTCCTGTTGTGGTATTTGTCCAGTGTGTGGTATTTGTCATAGCTCCTGGGCAAACTTAGGCAAGAGGAATGGAAAGAACATGGCATATGGGATCAGAATTCTCTTTGAATCTGGGCAAATTATTTACTCTGAATTTAAATATTCTCACCTATAAGATGGATATGGGAATAATTACCTCATAGGGTTCTTGTGAGAATGGAAGTCATTAATATACATGAATTGATGGTCACTTGGGCAAGCATTCAAAAATTATTATTGGCAAAATATTCTATATATATGGCTGTCTCATGGTGGGGGTGGGTAGTAATCTGAGGTTAAAAAGCTGGAACAGGGACATGAAAGTTAGAGATATTTTATGTGCAAAGGGCTTTGATTTATTGCAGGAATGCCTCAAATATGTAGCTAAAAATGGAAGGCAGGAAAGGGAGATATCCAAAGACTCAATGGAAACAAGCTAGCAGGTAGAGCAAAGGCATAGAGGTGCTTTGGAATAGAGAAGCCATGTGACAGGATGAAACAGATACTGGACTAGGAGTTTTAGGGTAATTTCATGGCAGGCTTGGGGTAAAATTCCATGTGTTTTTCTCCCCTCCCAACCAATCTTCCTTCATTTCAGCTAACACTTGTCTCATTTTTATTTATAGGTCTTTCTAATTAAGAAGCTTTAATCCTGCTTAAATGTCCATATAAACTTTCATATTCACTGCATGTGTTTGATAAACGGAAAGAGGATATGTGGATACAATAAAGAAAGTGCTTTGTTTTTTAAAAAAAGAATCTGTGTGTTTTAGTTGGGTTTCTTTAGGTTGCAAGTGACAGAACCCAACTCTAACAGGCTTAACCAAAAAATGACATTTACTGGCTCATGTAACAACAGAGTCCAAGAGTAATGGGCACAGCTTGATACTGGAGCTCATAAGATGAAATCAGGATCCAATTTGTCTATTTCTTAGCTTTATTTCCTCTGTGTTGACATCCTTCTTCTCAGGGTCTCCACTCATGGACAAACAATAGCTGCCAGCAGCTCCTGTGGCTATATATTTACTGATTGATACTCAAAGGAAAAAAATAAGGATCTCCTTCTCTGAGAACTCAATCAAAAGTCATGAATTGTCTCTGACTGTTTTGACTTGAGATATATACCTATCCAGGAACTAGTCAGCAACTCCAGGGTAATAACATGCTGTGATTGGTTTACAACTGGGTTATATGCTCTCCTCCCACAGCAGAAGAACACGGGCTAAGAGGGGGAGAGAGTAGGTCCCCAGAGGGGAAGTCAGAGTAAAGGGATGTTGGGGAAAAACAGGATCAAATGTCTGCTATGCCAGGTCTTCAAACTCATAGTCCATGTTCTTCTGCCATAGGATGACTACTATTTATAAGACTGAGGTCATTATTTGGGGGGCTTAAGCCTATCTTGAAGGCTTTACTTCTATGAAGGCCATTTTTTTTTGCATATAAATCCATTCAGAACCACAGAAAAAAAAATCATTTAAGCATTCCCAATAAATCTGCCCAATTGTGCAGGAAAGTCTGTAATTAAGAAGTAAGCTGATTTATAGGGGAGAAGACAGAGGAGGGAGAGAAACATAAATTGAAAATAGATGGAGAAAAGCGCATAACTAAGAAAGCATAGATGGAGCAGAATCCACCAGAAATTCTAGCACCTCCTTGAATATTTCTTCTCCCAACTACCTTGGGTTGGGTTACCTATAGGCAGAACAGGAGGCAGGGAATGCTCTTGGAAGAAGGGGCATGAGGCAAGCAGCACAGAGCAGGAGGAGCTAAGCAAGGAGACAGGCCCACCTAGAGCCTGGACCACACACTGGACCACTGAGTCATTCCCACCTGGAGGCAAGGGGTCTGCCTTTTGTACCCAGAAAGTCAGGCATGGAGCAGGTATGTCACCTCTCTAGCAGACAAGTCCTGTTTGGCCAAGGGCAATTTTCCCAAGAAAAGAACAGTTGTTATCAGCCAACACTCACAGCGCCTGGGGGATGGTGCCTGAGCAGATAAAGAGGATTGGGGAGGAGCATCCAGTACACCTGCAAACTGCTCTTCAATAGCACTTTGCCTAAACTCTCATCTGAGCTTAAATATTTTGTATGGCTAGTTCCTACATTTCCTAAATACCTGCTCTGCTCCTCCTACAGAACTACTAACTTAACTCAACCCCTCATTGTCTCTTGCGTGGACTCTGAAAATAACTTCCTAATTGTGTGGCCCCATGAATCATGCTTCCCTGAATCAAGTGATGAGAAATAGGAAAGTTACAAAATAAGAAAACAAAAGGATAGAAAAGAACAAATTAGAAAGTTCTGTGAGGCCTCTAGGTATATACCCAAAATAATTGAAAACAGAGACTCAAACAGATGTTTGTACACCCATGTTCATAGCAGCATTACTCACAATAGCCAAAAAAGTGGAAGCAACCAAAGTGTCCATCAGTGGATAAATGGATAAGCAAAATATAGTATAACCATACAATGGAATTTTATTCAGCCATAAAAGGAATAAAGTTCTGGTACATGCTACAGCATGGATGAAACTTGAAGACATCATATTGAGTGAAATAAGCCAGACACAAATAGACAAATATTGTGTATTCTCACTAATATGAAATAACCAGAAAATGCAATTTCATAGAGGCAGAAAGAAGATTACAGAGTACCAGGGGCAGGGCTGGGGTGGGGAGTGGGGAGTTAATGCTTAACGGGTACAGAGTTTCTGTTTGGGGCAATGGAAAATTCCATGAGGGAAGGCAGCTAGGAGAGAGAGTCCTCAGAGATACAATGCCAATTAGGATGGAGGCATTTTTACATTCCCTAAACACTTTGATTTTAGTTAGTTTTCAGATTATCCCTCTATCTCCCTTTTCACACCAAGTGGTAAGTTTTGATAGTGGAAGAAGCAGGCAAGAGCCCTCAGATGTGGTTGAGGGCTGATATGGCGGGTTTTTCTCAGAGCCCTCGCCAGAGAGGCCCTGCCTATAGATTGGGTTTGAGTGAGGTGGTGCCAAGAAGGAGTCCAGGCCTGCAGGGACTAAGCCTTCCCAGTTATTTCCACATGTTGTCTAATCTGTCATGATAAACTGGAACTGCTTCAGACAGGCCTGGAACACACCTTCTTTACTTGTTGGCCCTGGGGCAAGAGGGTGAAGGATTTTCCCAGGATTCTATGTTTAGTCTTGCTGTTCAGAAAGCACAGAATGATTTCCATTTTCCACTCATTATATTTGGAGGGGATGGGGACACTACAGTTCAAGCGGGTCACAAATTGTGCCATTAGTGGAAGGGCGATTGGGTGAGCAGGTGTCTACAAATAAGTCCCCAGACCAATTCTCAGACTTTAGCTGCATCAGAATCACCTGGAGGGCTTGTTAAAACACAGATTGCTGGGTCTCACCCCAGAGTTTATAAATCCTTTGAATTTCTAACAAGTTCCCAGTTAATGCTAACGCTGACAGTGTAAAGATCACACTTAGAGAACCCCTGCGGTAGACCATGAGCTTGTGGTGAAGAAAAAACTGGGCCTTTTACCTCTTTTATCTCTGCCTAGCATACAGTTGGTGTTCAATGCATATTTTAAAATTCTAATTGTCTTAAAATTAATCACCATTGTTATAAAAGCTTTTCAAAAAGCATTCCGCTATGTGTTAGTAATAATGTCTTCTTGTATTAGGAGAAAACAAAGCTTTATTGAGTTTAGTTTTCTCATTTTATCTCCTCCAGCAAATTCTAATGACGAGAGCAACTAAGATAACATGGTTTCTGGCAATTGAATAAAGTACAGAGATATAAATCATTCAAATAAGTTCCAGAAAAAGAAATTTCCCTGAGGTGACCATAAACTGTTCTTGATGCTGTATTTGTGTGGCTTCAAGTGATAGAAACACCTCTCTGAACAACTGGGAAGCAGAATTTATTGGTTTGCAGAACCAAAGAAGAGTTAGAATAACCAAATCTTGAGAAGAACAGGGAAGCCACTGAGCCCAAGTGTGACAGTCGGTTTCATGTGTCAACTTTGCCAGGTGATGGTGCCCAGCTGTCTGGTCAAGCAAACACTGGCCTAACCATTACTGCAAGAACAATTCATGGCTGGTTTATTAAGTCATCAGTTAATTGATTGCCTCTGTGGCTGATTACATCTACGTCAACAAAGAGAGTTTCTTCTGCAATGAGAGAATCCAATCAGTTGGATTTAATCAAACCAGTTGAAGACTTTTAAGGGAGAAGAGAGAACTGTCACTTCTTCTTCAGCCAGCCAGCCTCTCCTGAGTTCATTGAAGACCATCGGAGTTGCCAGCCTGCAACCTGCCCTATGGAATTTGGACTCATGCATCCTGCCCTACAAAATTTGTTTTCATATGTCTCCACAGTTGCATGAGACACTTTTATAAATCTCATATTTAGAGATATTTCTTGCTGGTTCTGTTTCCCTTGAGAACCCTGACTAATACACCAAGGAACAGTTGGAACCAGGGTCCTAAAAACAGCAGGGTTTCTCTTTTGGATGCTCTTCTCAGCCTCTCTCTGCATTTTGGTTCTGTTCTGTCTCACTGTAGCCTGGCTCTCCCCATGTTACTGTCAATTCAAAGAAGGGAGTCATGAGGCCACCTTGGATTAGGGAGTGGGGTCATATGAGAAAATGGCGACTCTAGGAGCAGCCATATGGGTAATAAGGGCACAGTTCCAAAATGGAGTGAGTATTAGACATAGATATCTGCCACTGATGCTTTTGGCCAATAAAAACCTGTGTAAGTGTTGGTGAATTCTAGCGCTCTTATAAACATTCTTCTAATTCCTCTATGCTAAATGGGTTTAACAACAGTTGAAAGACAAAAACCAAAAGTCAGCACTGAAACCCACAACCAACAGCTAAAAACAGGTTGAATTTGGGATGTATTGGTGTGGTCCAGCTTAGTGTGTCTCTAAATCATACCCATGAATGAGGAGTCTATGAAGTGCAAAGCAGAAGTTGTCTGAATATACATCAGACCCTACTCACCAACAAATGATGTTTGCAAGGATGCTATCATGGCTTTCCTAGGTCTTTGGAAGAGAAGGTTTTTCTTTTCCATTTTCACATTGATCCAGAGTCAGGAACAAAATATTTTCTCTGCCTTTAGCTAACATGAACCTGAGTTTTTCATATTGAAAAATCCTGCCACATGAGTTATAGTGCCAAATAAAATGAGAGTCAAGGCTGTTCATTGTCTTTTATACAAACATGAAATCAGCCCATTCTTTTCATTCCCTTTTGTTTCTGAATATGTTTTGGACTGTAAGTACCACAATGTCAGTTTTAGTTTGGATGAAGACCCAGGGACATAGATTGTTCAAAAAAAAAAAAAAAAAAAATTAAATTGCAGCAAACACTCTACTGTCCTGTGATTAAACAAACTCACAAAGCACAAGTTGCCCAAGTTCAAACCTACTTTGAAAAATGAGTATTTTTGCAAAACGCGGACTCAGGTGCTCTTTTAGGGGGATGCAGTAAAACAATGGTTTGCCTCTGCCCAAACCAGGTCACTGATGGTGACTCTAACGAACACAAACATTTTCAGCTGGTGATTGTTGTGATGGTTTTTCCTTTGTATGTGGCATTTATTCAGGCAAAAATGTGTGGGCTTTGCTTTTGTGTTTTTAGGCTGAGATTAATGCCTACTTTTCTATGTGATCCACCTCCATGATCTATTATTATTGATGGTGGAGAATCCAGCAGGTAAAGGGGTTCAAAATGTGCTGCATTTGGTAAAAAATCATACTACTGTATGAATAACTAGAATTTGACAAACGAAAGATGTCAGTTGACAAAATAAAGCACATTATGAAATCACAAACACATTTCCTTTAAATCACACAACTGATTGTAGAACACAAAATTAAAGGTTAGTTAATCTTTAAGAAGTAAATGTTAATGACTAACAACAGAAGTAGATATAGACTGTATTTATTCAGGGGATATTGGCCACTAGAACATAATTTGCAGAGTGTAGATATATACGCATCAAAGTGCATGGTCTATTATCTATGCGACCATTTATATTTTTCCTATAAATTTAGACTCACCAGTTTTGTTATTACTAGACACAGAACCTCTATCTTATTCATTCACTTAATCAACAATTACAACTCTCCATTCTGTGCCAGAACCTGAGAAAATTGCTGGAGATATAATAATAAACAAAGTAAGTCTCCTGTTCTCAAGAATTTCTCCATCTAGCTAAGAGATAGACATGTAAATAAGTCATTTAGAGAGAGATTGCTAACATGTGTAACAATTGTTTCCTTCACATCTGGAATAAACATGGATTTTTGAATTCTGCCTGACCACCAAGGTGCTAGTGGCCAGAATGGTCAAAGCCAGGTGTTCTAGTTTGCTAATGCTGCCAGAATGCAAAACACCAGAGATGGATTGGCTTTTATGAAAGGGGGTTTATTTGGTTACACAGTCACAGTCTTAAGGCCATAAAGTGTCCAAAGTAACACATCAGCAATCGGGTACCTTCAGTGGAGGATGGCCAATGGTGTCCGGAAAACCTCTGTTAGCTGGGAAGGCACGTGGCTGGCGTCTGCTCCAAAGTTCTGGTTTCAAAATGACTTTCTGCCAGGATGTTCCTCGGTAGGCTGCAGTTCCTCAAAAATGTCACTCTTAGTTGCACTTGGGATATTTGTCCTCTCTCAGCTTCTCCAGAGCTAGAGTCTGCTTTTAACAGCCGTCTTCAAACTTTCTCTCATCTGCAGCTCCTGTGCTTTCTTCAAAGTGTCCCTCTTGGCTGTAGCAAGCTTGCTCCTTCTGTCTGATCTTATACAGTGCACCAGTAATTTAATTCAGATCCGCCCAATGGGTGGGCCAACACCTCCATGGAAATTATCCAATCAGAGTCATCACCCACAGTTGGGTGGGGCGCATCTCCATGGAAACACTCAAAGAATTACAATCTAATTAACACTGATAGGTCTGCCCACACAAGATTACATCAAAGATAATGGCATTTGGGGAACATAATACATTCAAACTGGCACACCAGATAAGCAGTGCCTTTATGGGTCACTGCTCTGGCTGGAATTCTCTCTGGATTTGTAATGTATTTATTCCTCATGTCAGACTGTTCAAGGTGTGTTCCGGTTTGCTAATGCTTCTGTTATGCAAAATACCAGAAATGGATTGGCTTTTATAAAGGGGGTTTATTTGGTTGCAAAGTTATAGTCCTAAGGCCATAAAGGTGTCCAAACAAAGGCACTAATAATTGGCTACCTACACTGAAGAACACTGATGGCTCCGGAAAACCTTTGTCAGCTGGGAGGCACAGGCACATGGCTGGCATCTGCTCCAGGGTTCTGGTTTCAAGATAGCTTTCTCCCAGAATGTTTCTCTCTAGGTGTCTGGGGGTGTTCTGTTAGTTTCTTCCAGGCAAACTCCAGACTAGCAGAAGTCTACTTTCAATGGCCATCTCCAAAATGACTCTCTCAACTGCAGCAGCACTGAGTTCTTTCTGTTTGCCAGCTCTTTTACATGGCTTCAGTGATTTAATTAAGACCCACCCTGAATGGGTGGGGTAACATCTCCATGGAAATTATCCAATCAAACATTTCACTCACAGTTGATTGAGTCACATCTCCGTGGAAACACTCAATCAAAGGTCTCCAACCTAATTAACACTAATACATCTGCCCCCACAAGACTGCATCAAAGAACGTGGCATTTTGGGGGACATAATACATCCAAACCAGCACAAGGTGCCATAGGACAACAGGCCATGTCTGTGTCTATTTCTACCATACAGTCAACATAAAAATAATATATGAATGCTGCCAAAGCAGACAGAAAAATTTATAACAACTGTGGAAGACCATTGGACAGGTAGAGTGAAATGGAGTAATGCCTTATGTAGATACATAATGATAGACTATCAGATTTATTTGTTTTTCCTATCAAGTCCAAGAAGATCCCAGAAAAGTACTCATCTTGTGGGTTTTCTGCTCATGACAGGAACTACATATGGTCAGAAGCAAACATTGATCTCCTTCGCTGGGAAGAAGATTGAAGGAGCCTTCTGTAATTAGGGTTATGCCAGGCCCTGGGACCAGTCTGGATGATGGTGAGTGCCTACCAAGACTGTCCCCCAAGTGCCCTTTGGTCACTGTGCCAATCATGCCCCTTGGTGGAGATGTCCAAGCTCACCAGGATTTCCATTTCCCCTTCTCTCACATGACAGCAAGTTGTCACTAGGAGTCTTTATTTTTGTACATCCTAATTCCTCTCTTTCTTCTGTGACTCAACCACTTGAGAAGGCAGTTCTCAACCCCTTTTAAAATCAGATTTTGGATATGGTGCCATGCAGAACTCTGCATGCCTGTGATTTGGTATACAGCCATGAAATATTAGGGCAATTTGTTCTTTTGAAGAGTGATTACAACAATGATTCACCCCAGTCATTCCACCAACTCATAGATGGTACCTTGAAAAGATAAGTACCAATGCTTGAATCCCATCCCAGAAACATCATCTCAGGGATAACTAATTTGACTTTTTTTTTAAAAAAAAAAAAGCTCACAGAAGTTTTCATAGAAGAGTCAACATTGACCACAGGTCTAGATGATATTTCTCAAACTTACCTGGTCCAGAGAAGCACCTGGATTGCTTGCTTATTAAACTCAGAGTCTTCTCTCTCCCCTGGAAATCCTGATTTATTTATTTATTATTATTATTATTTTTTTTTTTTAGAAAGCAAGAGGTAAAACTTATATTTGAAGATACAGGATCCAATATATAGAAATCCCTGAAAAGATAAAAAACTGAGATACCATATGATACTAGGTAACTTATACTGATGCATTGCCAACATGAGTCTGAGAGAGGGTACCTTTACCAGTGACTACTTAGTATATCCTCCTTGGATGGTTTTGACCACAGAACACCAGAGACAGAATTCACCTACAGTAGTTTGCAAAATGATATTTCGCAAAAAATCAATACCCAATATGTATTCTGGAATAAGAGATATGTACACTGTGTTCATTTGAGGTGGTAACTGGCCAATCTGATTGGTATTTATGTTGCTTTAATTCTTTGTCCCCTACATCCAGCAACAGTTAGCATAGGGCCCCCAATTTGTGGCCATTTTCCATATATTAAGGTGCATTATGCTCAGGTGTCTATTAAGGCAAAGACCCTATGTTCATTAGAGAGGGACAAAATGGAGCTCTTTTTGTGGCCTCTGATCCCCAGTGTCCCTGTATACTTTTCTAATTTGGGGAATTTGACCTATCCCCTATGCTAGTGGGAAGGGGACCACCCAGACATACTTGGGTGGGGGTGGTGGAGGGTGGGAGTGTGATAGAAATCCTGATTTAATACGTCTGGGGAGGGACCCTGAAATCTGGAAACTCAACAGAGTCCCAGGTATTTCTTTTGACTGAGCAAGCTTAGGAAGCACTGAGCTAGGCCAGGTAGCCCAAACTTCCTTTGTGGTAAGAATCTCCTGGGGCTCTAGTTGAAAACTTACACTCATAGAACACCAATTATGTGTCAGGCATTGTGCTAGCATAGTCCCTACTCTGACAGTGGGAATCAACAGAGAACACAGATATACAAAGAAGATAGTCAACACTGACATGTTCTATCGCAGTGGAAAGGGAACAAGAATACGTAGAGGGACAGCTAATCCAGAATCCACAAATTTTTTCTGTACAGGGCCAGATACTAGATAGTTTAGCCTTTGTAGACCACACAGTCTGTGTCATGTCTACCCAACTCTGCCATTGCCATTGTAGTACAGAAGCAGCCACAGACAATACATAAATGGATGGGCAAGGCTATGTTCCAATAAAACATTTCTTACAAAAACCAGAGTGGTGGACTGAATTTGTCCCGAGAGCTGATGTTTGCCATCACCCGATCTAATGCAACTGGAAAGGGTGGAGGATGTTTCAGGAAAAGAACCCCCAAAGAGTTGAAGCACTATTTGAAGTTTACCAGCAAAGAAGGAAGAACATTCAAGCAAAGAATCTTGTGCAAGATGTTCAGTTCAGTAGGGTTAGAACCTGGGGGTCTTGTGAAGAAGTGGAGAGGGATGAGGCTGGAGGAGGCAGGGATCATTAAGGTCATGTGTAGATTTTACGCTGAAGGCAATAAACAGGGTTTTAAGCATTTTCAAAAGCTCACTAGCCAGTGAGGAGGATGAACTGGGTGATTCACAGTTTGAGGCAAGCCCATCAGTAAAAGGTTACTGCAATAAAAAATGCTAAGAATATGAACTGAAACTGTGTCAGTGGAGATGGAGAGTAGGAGACAAATTCCTAATACATTTGGGGGGGAAAATCAATGAGACGGGGATGAGGGGTGGCAGGAGGCACCAAGGACTGCAGGTTTCAGTCTTGGGAGGTGAGTGGTGCCATTCCCCAAAAAGGGGAACACAGAAAGGGGAGAACTCCCGCTTCCAGTATATTTTTACATCTGTAATCAGGTATAACAGATCTTTAATCTGTGAGGGAGAAAGGGCAAATAGTTTTATCTTATCTATACTCTACAGGTAATAAAACTAAAGCCCAAAGAGATCGTCACAGATCTTCAGATATGTGGCCTGAAATTCTTTACTCTAGAATTTGCTGACTGCTGTGATGTGAGATCAGAAAACTGATTAGGATTTTTTCATTTCCACTGATTCTGAAATGAAGAGAAGGTGGTAGAATACATAAGGTTGAATAAAAGACAGAAGAACAAGGGGACATGTCACTGAAAGAGGCTTAGAAAAAGAAAATCTGATGAAAGCAAATGTTTGTTCTTTAATTGTTCTTTTTCACTTTAATTTTTACTCTTATTACTTTTGTGTGTGTGGTAATGAAAATGTTCAAAAATTAATTTTGGTGATGGACGCACAATTATGTGGTGGTACTGTGAACAATTGGTTGCACACTTTGTATGACTGAATGGTATTTGAATATATCTCAATAAAAGTGAATTAAAAAAAAAGAAAATGTTTATTGAACCCTATCATCTGTCAAGTGCTGTTCAAAGCATTGGAGTAAACTGGTGTAAAGACAGATGGACAAAGTCCCTAACCTCCAAGAAGATTTTTGTTGGGGAAGGATAGGCAACTTCCTTGGTAATATCAGAGAGTACTGTGGAAAATGAAAGAGGGTGGTGAATAACATGATGGTGATGGAGGTATTTCTTTATATATGGCTGTCTGGTGATAACTGAGTTGCAGTCTGAATAATGAGATGCAGCCTTTCTTTTTCTGAAATCTGGAGGAAGAGTATTATCAGTCAGCAGCAATTTCTATTGCAAAGGCCCTGAGGCAGAATGAGCTCAGTATATTTCATGAATAGAAAAGAAGGCCAAGGCAGCTGCAATATTTTAGACTCATTATGTTTGAGATCTTGAGTAGCATCTCTATTGGATTCATTCTCCAAGTATGTCAGATAGTCAGTTAGAGGCATCAGCCGAGTGCAATACAAACATTCTCCCCTTTAATCCTCACTATGGACCCATTAGGTAAGTATTTTTCCCCCCTGTTTTGGTGATGATCCTGAGAGATTAAGCTTCTTGCCCAAGGAAATACATATAATTAGTGACAGAAGCAAGACTCAAGTCCAGGTCTTCTGAGTCAAAAGTTCTTACTAACTTATACTGCCTCTCATTGTAAACTCAAAGTAGCAACTGAGAACATTTAAAAATATTTGCAAACCAGGTCTTGACATGAAACCTAGGAAACCATGGTTCCTTAAGAATCCATGAGGGAATTCAGCTTTAGGGGGTCTCGCACCTGAGCAGGGCCATTACCACACAGGGGGGCTCTGCCACTAACCAGTGATATGACATTTAGTTGTCACCTCCACTTCCTTCTCTAATGACACCCCACAAAACAATGGCGGACGGTGAGGCTCATCCACTCACAAGGCTACCTTTTCTAACTAGACATCACGGGACCAAAACCAGACTTTGTTATACATATTCAAAGGCCTTTAATGAAGAGTCAGGTAGATGGTCCCTGCAATGTCAGCCAAGTGAGAGGGAAAATAAAACAGAATTTTAACTTAGTCTTTTCCTTTTCCTGCCTCTTTTCCAAGAAAGGGTCTCCCAGGAATACTTTCTCCTCCCCCAAACCTACTTTCCTCTCTCCAAGCACATTTCAAGTCCCTCAGCCTAGTGGCCCCACTCATAAAACTCTACCCCTCCCCTCCCCAAATGAAGGCTCAAGCTCTTGGTTTCCTGCATTTCACAAACATGAGCAGTTCTTTGGATTTAACCAGATGCTCATTAACGCTCTCCTGGGCTCAGTCAATAAATACTAATTGAGCACCTACTGTAGGCTAGGTGCTAAGGATGCAGCAGTCTCAGTAGTACTTATAGACATTCAACGTTGGGTTGGGGCTTCAGGGTGCTTACGTTCACAACAGTGAATGTAGGTAGTATTGCATTCAGTCTTTCCACCAGAGCAAGCTGTACCAGTTTGTATATTTATGTCCCCCAGAAAAAGCCATATTCTTTAATGCATTCTTGTGGGGGCACATGTATTAGTGTGAATTGGGTTGGAACCTATTAGTTCAGTATCCATGGAGATGTGACCCACCCAACTGTAGGTGACAACTCTGGATAATTTCCATGGAGGTGTGGCCCCTCCTGTTCAGTGTGGGCCTTGTTTAGTTTACTGGAGCTGGAGCTGAGACAGACATTTTGAAGGCGGCTGTTGGAAGCTGATGCAGACATCTTGGAGAACGCTATTTTGAAACGCAACCTGGGAGCAAGCAGACTCCAGCCACATGACTTCCCAGCTAACAGAGGTTTTCCGGATGCCAATGGCCTTTCTCCAGCGAAAGTACCCTTTGTTGATGGACATTTTATGGCCTTAAGACTGTAACTGTGTAACCAAATAACCCCCCTTTTATAAAAGCCAATCCATTTCTGGTGTTTTGCATTCCAGCAGCATTAGCAAACTAGAACAGGAGCTATAGTTGTTTCCTTGGGGTCACCTAAGTTGTAAGCACATCTCATATTAACATGTCTTTGGCCCTTCCACCCCTGTAAAAAACAAAACTTTAAAAACCATATGTCAAATGCCTAGTAAGCTCCAGGAATGATGCCTGGTGCTTGGAATGTTGAGATAAATACAGAACACTGCGTTCTGTGTCCTATAGTTCCACAGTCTTGTGGACAGAAGGCAAAGGAGTGTTGGCCCTGCCCTTTTGGGAATGATATAGTCTCTGCCATTATTGGGTTAAGGAGATTTACCTCTTTCGTGCCCTGCCTGAGCCTGGCTTGCATTACTGGAGAAACCGCCCCAGCTGTAAATGGCAAGATTTAAGGACCAATGGTGCCAGCTCCCATTAATTAGATGGCTTTGATCCCAAATCACCCCCTGAGAGAAAACACGCAGGGGGGCTGCCACCTCTGCTATGATCACAGGGGTTACATGGAAAATAATTTGGGCTCATGCCTCTCTTTGAAACTCACCCACGACTCCCTTCTGCCTAAGAGGCAGAATCAATATTCCCCAGCACAGCCCCCAAGCCCTCATAATCTGACCCGGCTTGTTTTTCCAGCCTCCCCCCACCCCACCTTTTACCCACCTCTGTACCCATCTCATAGTCAATTGTGTACAGTTTTCAAAGCAGAAAGGCACACTTTCTTAACCCCCAGTGCCTTCGCACAGGGACTTCCCTCGCCAGCTCAACATGCCCTCTCTCCTCTAACCATGTTTGCCTAAAACCTCCTTCTCCTCAAGTCTTAACTCAGCGCTTGTAAAGCTTCACCTGCCCCCACTGCTCCCCTACCCTGACAGTGTTAGAGACCGACCTCTTCCCTCCCAAAGCCTTGCCGAGGCCTTGTGAGCAGTTGGGGCCTGTCATCATTGTGCTTTTACTAGTCTGTCTCCAGCTTCAGGGTGAGGATTGAGCACTGCTATTTTTATGACTCCAGGGACCAACACCCAGTCACTCAGGATTTTGCTGGAGATGAGAAATTGGGAGCCAAAAGGGTGGGCTTCTGATCACAACCCTAATTACACCAGCACTCCCATCTGATGACGTGGGTGTATAGGGGTGTGTGTGTGTGTGTGTGTGTGTGTGTGTGTGTGTGTGTTGGAAGAAGGATGGGGGTGGGAAGGGGGAAGAAGCAGATGTGAGAAGAGAAATGGACGAGTGCAGTGCTGTGAGGCTACCCATTTTCATATCGTTCATACCTGGAGATCATTAACCTCCTAACTGGTTTCTGTTTCTGCCCTCACCTCCCTACAGTTTATTCCCCACCCAGCAACCACAGGATCATTTTAAAACAAACATTATTTCACAGTACACCTTTGCTCAAAACTCAGCAATGGCTTCCCACCAACTCACACAGAATAAAAGCCCAAGTCCTTACAATGGCCTATGGGGCCCTACAGGTCTGCCCCAGCCCACTACCTCTCTGCTCTCACCTCTTGCTACTCTCCCCTCATTTGCTCCTACTCTGCCTGCCCTCTGACACCAGCTCTTCCCTCTGCTGGAAATCTTCTTCCCCAGCTGCATCCATTGTGCTCAAATGTCATTTTCTCCATAAGGCCTGCCTTGACCACTCCATTAGGCTCTACCCTGTGCCCTTCCCCATGCCTTTCCTTGTGCTGCTGTCTTCTTTATTTCTTTTTCCATAGGTTTCATCACCTTCTAGCATACTAGGTATTTACCAATGTGTTGTGTTTATTGTTTACTGTCTCCTGCCCTAAGCTCCTCAAGGGCAGTGATCTTTGTCTATTTCGTGGTTTGGTAGCTATTTGTTAAACCCATTCGCCTATTACTGGTCAGTTGGATAGTTTCCTTTTTTTTAAAAAAAAAAAATCATATCTATTACATAAAATTTGTGA